>NW_013698079.1:0-648 GCF_000517525.1 Limulus polyphemus | reverse complement strand
TTGCGAGTCGAGTGCCTTAACCACCTGGCCAGTGCCGGGCCTGACACAACTTATAAAGTAATCACTGGGTCTGTCATTTTTGGGGGGTTAATAGACACAACAGTGGATAATTACTAAATCATAAAGATTATGTAAAAATAGTCAGAACTGGAGTAGTGATGAATTCACAGACACGAGTACTCGCTACAAGTACGTATTTGATATCTCATGATAACATTTTATCAGAAGTTATTATACAGTAGTTAGACGTATATGTATACATTTTATCAGAGGTTATTATACAGTAGTTAGACGTATATGTATACGTTTTATCAGGGGTTATTATACAGTAGTTAGACGTATATGTATACATTTTATCAGAGGTTATTATACAGTAGTTAGACGTATATGTATACGTTTTATCAGAGGTTATTATACAGTAGTTAGACGTATATGTATACGTTTTATCAGAGGTTATTATACAGTAGTTAGACGTATATGTATATGTTTTATCAGAGGTTATTATACGGTAGTTAGACGTATATGTATACATTTTATCAGAGGTTATTATACAGTAGTTAGACGTATATGTATACATTTTATCAGAGGTTATTATACAGTAGTTAGACGTATATGTATACGTTTTATCAGAGGTTATTATACAGTAGT
>NW_013698078.1:0-648 GCF_000517525.1 Limulus polyphemus | reverse complement strand
ACATTATGCAACATAATCAAGAAGGATCTTTCAGAAAGTAACACTCTTTGTAGAGAATTTGTTTGTACTATCTACTGTGTACACCATGGGGGAATCAAACTCCAGATTTTAGCATTGTAAGTCAGTAAACTTACTGCTGTTCCATCAGAGGAATCCTATGTAGAGAGACAGTGTTAAAATATGTAAAATTAGCATATTGTAAGAATACCATTAAAACTAATGAACAGTAATTAGTAACAAATATTTATTTTAAAGCTATTTTACAACAGACTGAACCATTACTGTCAGAAGTGTATAACTAACTTCAAAGAACATTTGAAGTTTTATGAAATCCATGTTAAGAAATAAAAACTACTTGTTCAATAAATGTCATAATTGCCAAGGGTATCAACAAGAAGCTTCATGTATTATGTTGATGTTATTTGTTATTAAGTACAAAGCTACACAAATAGCTATCTGTGCACTGCCCACAATGGGTATCAAAACCCGATTTCTAGCAGTATAAGTTCACAGACATACCGCTGTGCCACTGGGGTGCTCATGTATTATATCAGAAAATTATTAATTTTTCAGTCTGTTTCTTTTTTTTGTTGTTGTTGTTGCCTGGTGACTATGGTACTCGATTCACGATCTGTGGGTTGCAGGTTC
>NW_013698077.1:0-648 GCF_000517525.1 Limulus polyphemus | reverse complement strand
TATATTATATACTAGCTTAATAGTAACTGTCATGTCTACTGGAACTATATATTATATACCAGCTTAATAGTAACTGTCACGTCTACTGGAATATATATTCTATACTAGCTTAACAGTAACTGTCATGTCTACTAGAACATATATTCTATACTAGCTTAACAGTAACTGTCACGTCTACTAGAACATATATTATATACTAGCTTAATAGTAACTGTCACGTCTACTGGAACATATATTCTATACTAGCTTAACAGTAACTGTCATGTCTACTAGAACATATATTCATCTAAACAAATCAACATATCTAAATAAATCAACCAATGACTAAACAAATCAACATATCTAAATAAATCAACCAATGACTAAACAAATCAACATATCTAAATAAATCAACCAATGACTAAACAAATCAACATATGTAACTAAATCAACCAATAACTAGACAAATCAACATATCTAAATAAATCAACCAATGACTAAACAAATCAACATATGTAACTAAATCAACCAATAACTAAACAAATCAACATATCTAACTAGATCAACCAATAACTAAACAAATCAACATATCTAACTAAATCAACCAGTAACTAAACAAATCAACATATCTAACTAAATCAACCAATGACTAAACAAATCAACATATGT
>NW_013698076.1:0-648 GCF_000517525.1 Limulus polyphemus | reverse complement strand
GCTACAATAACTGTAATTAAACGTTAGTGTGTTTGTTAATTTCGTCGGGTTGACTTGTTTGTTAGAAAGTAATTTGTTTTTCACCTGCCCTAATGAGTTCGTTATTGTTCTCAATCTAGTGCTGGACATAGACTGGCAATTTATAGCACCCACGAAAAGAAATTGCCAGCCACACGGGAGGGTTGGAAATCCAATATTTATATCATATATATATTACAACACGTTACTCACCACTGTTAGATTTACTTTATTTACATTCTACCTTTCTTCTTTGTTCAACAATTCTAATCTCAGGTTATCGCTTGTTTTATTGTTTCCTTTGACATGTAACTTTTTTTAATAGTTTCTGTGCAATAATAAAAATTATTAATCATTGTTTAACTCTTTAAATACGATTGATAACTTCTATAGTTCAAAGGAAGTCATTAAACACAATTGATAATTTTTATGGTTAAAAGGAAGCCCTTTAAACACGATTTATGTTTCACAATTACAGGAAAGTCCCTAAAAACGATTGATAAGTTTCGTGTTTTCAGTAAGAAACTTTTTAAACACGGTTTATAAGTATTATGGTTAAAGAGAAACTCTAAAACCAACAATTGATAAATCTTATGGTCAAAGGAAAACTCTATAAACAACAATTGATAA
>NW_013698075.1:0-648 GCF_000517525.1 Limulus polyphemus | reverse complement strand
TCGCGACCCGCAGATTGCAAGTTGAGCACTCTAACCATCAGAATATGCCAGATCTGGTTGTTATGTGGAGTCTACACATTTTTCCAATATACATAATTTATTAAGAGAAACACAGAGCCTTGGCTTGAAAGAATGAGATGTTATATTTCAGGTGGAAATCCACAGTGATTGGCTTGAGATGTATTGAGGTAAAAACATGACATGGTGGGAATATTCCTGATGCAAGGAAAGGACATTCGAGAACATGCGATTTTTACTGATGAAAAGACACAGAGTTACTAAGGAACCTACAATACATCAAGTGGGTTCAATGTTTTTATTGTTGTTGGTGAAGGAATATCTCGCAGTTTTGATAATTGAGGTATTTGTAGGTTATGTGACTTAGTCTTGAAAGATAAAATTATGATATTATCACTTTGTCATTCAAAATTAAATAAAACATAGTGTACACATTGTTTTTGTGTAGTTTTGATTCATAAGCGAGTTTTGTTAGCTTTTACTGAAGTATTTTTGGACTTTGCAGATATTACCAAATTTCAGTCTCGATATTATTTCTAAGCTAGGTAACCATTACATTAAATTTATGCTGACTACATTTAGTTGCAATACTATAACAGGATGTTTGTGTGGAACTTGCAAAAGTAATCC
>NW_013698074.1:0-648 GCF_000517525.1 Limulus polyphemus | reverse complement strand
CAGTGTCGGGATTTAGGTCTTTGTGGGAGAAGGCTTATAACGTTCACAATATACGTACTACAAATCGGATTTACGCTCCTTTCTTTAAAACAGATCTCCAGCGGCTCAGTGGTAAATATGGAGGCTTATAACGTTAAAAGCAGAGTTTCGATACCCGTTGTGGCCACAGCACAGATAGTCCATTGTGTGGTAATAACAAAACCCTTTAAAACAGTATCTTTCACTCGGACTGTATTACTATTATTATTATTATATGCAACACTGTGTGAATTATCTAACCAATCCCGAAATTATAAATATACAGACCTTCAATTATGTTATTATACAAACGTTTTGTGATTGTGTACCTATAATATGGTAAAAAAAATAACAAGTAAGGTTTGGCATTAGGTAAAATACTCAACAACCCATCATTTGTTGAATGAAGTACTCTCGCCAACAGTGTATAATTTTCCCGAAAGGGGGCCTGATGGCCACCTAGAATGGTTATCTGTTTTAACCACTCGCACCACTGTACAGCAGTGTGTTGTCTGCTAGTCAGTAAGTAGACACTAAAATTACGTCATATACGGGTTGCAATTTATGCTGTCCTGACGTTAGTAAAACGTGCGCATGTCATGAATAACGAGAAGAATTATGCATTATAAC
>NW_013698073.1:0-648 GCF_000517525.1 Limulus polyphemus | reverse complement strand
TGCTCCGTACTTAATTATACTGATCACTTCTCTAGCAGGAAACTGTGCAGGGACCTGATATAAAGAACTGATCCCTTCTCTAAAATGGAACTAATATATAGAACTGATCCCTTCTCTAGTATGGAACTAATATATAGAACTGATCACTTCCCTTGGTATAAAATTCAATATAAATTACTTTAAGCTCTTATTTGATTATTAACAATTTAGGAGAAAAGTAATGTGTCTGCTTAACCTTTAAAATGTTAAGAAAAGCCACATCGAAATATCTTTCAAAAAATAGTTCAGAGGCTGCAAGAGAAGCCGATAGGGGGATAAATAAATCGCAGGAAGACAGAGAAGTAAGGCTTTAAGCTGAAAGAGTTAGAAGAGCTGAAATACGTGTACAAGAATCTGATGAATTAAGAAATGAAAGACTTGAATGAATGAGGGAGGCAGCTGTAGCAAGAAGTTTGAGAGAAACTGAAGGGGGTAAGAGAGAAATGAAGGCAAGGATTATATCTGGTAGCTCATCACTGTTATTCTTAATGTGATATATCAAAAAGCTTTAATTTAAATAGTGTAATTTTTGTTTTGAAAATGAAATTTTAGATAAAATTAAAACGTTATGATTTTTTTTAAATAAATGTTCTTAAAAGAAATAGGCCC
>NW_013698072.1:0-648 GCF_000517525.1 Limulus polyphemus | reverse complement strand
GGGTGGAGTGATACTAGTCACGTGACCTCGCTGACGCAACAATATGTATATAAAGTTTGTTTTCGGACTTCTCTTGTCTGACCTAATACTGTGATTTAATTATCATCAGTACAATGCACCCACGCCTCCAAAGTAGGGAGTGCGATATTCATGACAGGAACGATTTACATACAGATTCACAGCCCGGCTCGCTAAAAACCAGGCCACGCCTGGCTCGTACATCTATAAAGACTACGAGATTGATCACAATGAAACATATCAAAACATAATCCCCCATAAGTATGTAATAACACCAGTACTACATGTCAGTGATGAAACAATTATCATGAACAAATAAATCTCGCAAAAATTAATTGAAATTACTTCAGTTTCAGGATAAATTCCACAAAGTATATGTACACAAGTGCTCATCTATGTATTATACATTACTCACAGTATATTCACGTGGCTTTATATATGTTGTCATAATTGGCTTAGCTGTCGAAGTTTCAACACTTTTGCGTGTTGAATCATCAGCTTTCAGCTTCATAAAGATGCACGCAAATGTGTCATAAAGTTGTCTGCTTAGCCAACTCAGAAAACGTGCTGTACGTTCCATTGAGCCAACTTTTACCCCATGCATCAGGTAAATATTATATATGTATATAT
>NW_013698071.1:0-648 GCF_000517525.1 Limulus polyphemus | reverse complement strand
CTCTTTTTACCAGCTATTAAATACCACCTACCACCAACTCTTGGGCTACTCTTTTTACCAGCTATTAAATACCACTTACCACCAACTCTTGGGCTACTCTTTTTACCAACGACTAACGAGATTTACCATCACATTATAACACCCCTACGGCTGAAAGGGCGACGGATTCAAGCCCGCGACCCGCCGGTTGAGAATCGAGTGCCCAAACCACCAAGCCAGTCTGCATGCGAGGAGGAGACGTGGAAGGTGTCAATGTAAGTAAAAAAATACAACAGCAGATGATCAAGTGATCTAAACAGCTACATCAGCACCCCTCTTTCCTCTGTTTCTTTGTTTGAGAAATGCGGCCGAAAGCAGAAGTGTGCCATTTTGACTTGTTTTGATTGAAAGAGTTAATTATTTGTTCTATGGAAACGTAAGTCTACTCATCTTACACTAAAAACATGACTTTCAACAACACTGTTTCATATTATAATTATTACTTAACTTTGTGGACTGTGAAAACAAATAGACACTCAGGGAGCAACCTAAAGTTAGGCCTTATTAAAAACTAACGTTCTCAATGGTGTACAAGTAAAGTACTGCATTACTCCTAAAGTTAGGCCTTATTAAAAACTAACGTTCTCAATGGTGTACAAGTAAAGTACT
>NW_013698070.1:0-648 GCF_000517525.1 Limulus polyphemus | reverse complement strand
TCTTCTCATCTCATATGGAAATACTTTATGGAATACGTATCAACTTCATCTCGTATGGAAATGCTTTATGAAACACGTATCATCTTTATCACGTATGGAAATACTTTATGGAATACGTATCTTCTCATCTCATATGGAAATAATTTATGGAATACGTATCATCTTGATCTCGTATGGAAATACTTTATGAAACACGTATCATCTTCATCACGTATGGAAATAATTTATAAAGTTAGAATAAGCTATTTTAGTCTATTTGCTCTTATTTTGGGTAAGTCTGTGCTTGACTTCGTTGTACATGACGTTTTGTAATAGTTATTTTACAATATCTAGACGGAAAGATTTAAACTGGATTTAATTATGGCCTGATATCGTTACTTTATTCACAATACATGAAACGAAGTAAAGTAAGGTATCTAGACTGTCACTAAAAGTGGGGGTTGTAACACAGTATCTAGACTGTCACTAAAAGTGGGGGTTGTAACACAGTATCTAGACTGTCACTAAAAGTGGGGGTTGTAACACAGTATCTAGACTGTCACTAAGAGTAGGGGTTGTAACACAGTATCTAGACTGTCACTAAGAGTAGGGGGTTGTAACACAGTATCTAGACTGTCACTAAAAGTGGGGTTTTAACGCAGTATCTAG
>NW_013698069.1:1243-1648 GCF_000517525.1 Limulus polyphemus | reverse complement strand
GATCCTTTTATGAAAATTCCCAATAGTTATTTCATAATCTCTTATCCAAATTTCGATTTATGTCGATTTTACTCTTGTTGGTTTTTTTGTCTTCAATTGTATAATAAACAAAGAAGAGCTTTAACAATAACATCATACAAACAAAATTTCAACATATAAAAGGCCATGACGTCTTCTTATCAAATAAACTCCACCTTTTGGATTGTTTTTGTCTGAATTTGCGAAAGTTAATTTTTTTAGCATTTATAGTGACATAATGTTTTTTGTCAGTGTTATAATGTCTCAATTTTCAGTTTTCCAACGAAATATGCACTATCGGATATTTTTCCATTAATTTTCCGTCAAAAAAAGACTTTTCTCCATTTTCCAAAAAACTCATATTTTCACCAAAAAACAAAGGCTATA
>NW_013698069.1:0-243 GCF_000517525.1 Limulus polyphemus | reverse complement strand
ATGACGTCTTCTTATCAAATAAACTCCACCTTTTGGATTGTTTTTGTCTGAATTTGTGAAAGTTAATTTTTTTAGCATTTATAGTGACATAATGTTTTTCGTCAGTGTTACAATGTCTCAATTTTCAGTTTTCCAACGAAATAAGCACTATCGGATATTTTTCCATTAATTTTGCGTCAAAAAACACTTTTTTCCATTTTCCAAAAAACTCATATTTTCACCAAAAACCAAAGGCTATAGCCA
>NW_013698068.1:0-648 GCF_000517525.1 Limulus polyphemus | reverse complement strand
ACACAGAGTTTCAGTTAAAGCTGGTGTATTCAATAAGCGAGGCTCAAGCACGAGTTTTACACAGAGTTTCAGTTAAAGCTGGTGTATTCAATAAGCGAGGCTCAAGTCACGAGTTTTAAACAGAGTTCCAGTTAAACTTGGTGTATTCAATAAGTCGAGGCTCAAGCACGAGTTTTACACAGAGTTTCAGTTAAAGCTGATGTATTCAATAAGCGAGACTCAAGCACGAGTTTTACACAGAGTTTCAGTTAAAGCTGGTGTATTCAATAAGCGAGGCTCATTTTTTGAATTGCTAGCGAAAAAGTTTGACAAATATCTATGAATTTTAGCTTAGATACATCTTTTAACTGAGCTTAGGCCCTGATAATCCGAACCAAAAGTACACCATAGTTTGACTTAATATTACTTTATAGTATAATTCACGTGTGTAAACATTGTTGCAAGTCAGTATTGCTCGTCGTTGTTGTTCTGTGTTATTTAATTCCCCAAGTCAGTATTGCTCGTCGTTGTTGTTCTGTGTTATTTAATTCCCCAAGTCAGTATTGCTTGTCGTTTCTGTTCTGTATTATTTAATTCCCCAAGTCAGTATTGCTTGTCGTTTCTATTCTGTATTATTTAATTCCCCATGTCAGTATTGTTTGTCGTTTC
>NW_013698067.1:0-648 GCF_000517525.1 Limulus polyphemus | reverse complement strand
TCTATGAGGTAACCATCACTAACATACAACACCAAGACCTACTAGGTAACCACTATTAACATACAATACAACATCAAGACCTACTAGGTAACCATCATTAATATACAATACAACACGAGGACCTAATACTGGAAATCCAGCATGAAGAAACACCAGAGCCATGTTGGAAGTTACTGCAGGAAGCCCAGTAGGAAGAAACATCAGAACCAAGTTGGAAGTTACTACAGGAAGCACACTAGGAAGAAACACCACAACCAAGTAAGAAGTTAGTACAGGAAGTCCAGTAGGAAGAAACACCAGAACCAATTAGGAAGTTAGTACAGGAAGCCCAGTAGGAAGAAACACCAGAACCAATTAGGAAGTTACTACAGGAATCACACTGGGAAGAAACACCAGAACCAAGTAGTGAGTTACTACAGGAAGTCCAGTAGGAAGAAACATCAGAACCAAGTTGGAAGTTACTGCAGGAAGTCTAGTAGGAAGAAACACTTGGGTGAAACTCATTATCCTTCGTAATCCAGTGACATCTTAAGCAAGTAATAACCAGTTGCTTAGAAGTTTTAAAGTGTTTTTCTATTGGTCAACTATTCAGAACGTAAAATCATCATTGTGTAGTTAATTGTTAATAATAGCAAAAAATATTATGTT
>NW_013698066.1:0-648 GCF_000517525.1 Limulus polyphemus | reverse complement strand
AACAGCTACTAATGCAGAGGTATGTTACAGTGTGTGAATTTCTTGCTAATTAGGTCACCTTCATGCTTTAATCCTCTAACCATTTTCAGAAAAAATACTAAATGTTCGAATTTGACTTCAAAGTATTTACCGTTAAAAATGTTTTCAGCACCCCAGGTTTTAATGTTAAAGACTCAAAAAATTCCAGTTTTTACAAACACTAACAGTTTTACATAATGTAGGAGTATCTCAGTTAGGACGTCTTTTCGATAAAATAATGATTTGATTTCAAAAGAAATTGGATCCTCTATTTTCCTTGTCGATTAACATGTGTAGGAAAGGCAAAAAGCTTCTTTCTTTAATTTCAAGTGTCAATTGCCCGGTATAGCACGTTTCTGATATATTGATGTAAGCCAACCTGTAACCTCA
Organism: Limulus polyphemus; assembly: GCF_000517525.1. NCBI lineage: Eukaryota > Metazoa > Arthropoda > Merostomata > Xiphosura > Limulidae > Limulus > Limulus polyphemus. The sequence goes on along the minus strand of NW_013698066.1, from coordinate 240 downwards.
TAAAACAAAGAGGTAATTCACATCTCTAACCAAGAAATGTGGAAAAAGTAAAACAGAAGTAACGTAAGTACGTTACAGCCTTGCATACAAACTGCTACAATAAGGAATGTATAGAGCACATCAATGTGTCATTTAACATATTAAATTTAATAGCTCCAGCAATAAAAACGGAACTTTCAGCAAAATTCCACAAGTTTAACCGGATAATCGACCCTTATTTTTAGTTTAATGACATAAACT
>NW_013698065.1:0-648 GCF_000517525.1 Limulus polyphemus | reverse complement strand
AAAATCACAGGAGTTGAGGCATCCATCTATAACGTTTGTAGTTAATTTAGGAAAATCACAGGAGTTGAGGCATCCATCTATAACGTTTGTAGTTAACTTAGCACTCTTAGTGATAAACATATTGAAAAAAATCACAGGATTTGAGGCATCCATCTATAACGTTTGTAGTTAATTTGGCACTCTTAGTAAAATCACAGGAGTTGAGGCATCCATCTGTAACGTTTGTAGTTAATCTAGCACTCTTAGTAATAAACATATTGGAATTCATTTGGTTGTTGTTAAGCGCAAAGTCACACAATGAGGTATCTGTGTTCTTTCCATCGGTGGTGATGGTGGTATCGAAACCAGAATTTTAGCGCCGTAAGCTTTCAGACTTACCCCTGAGAAAGTGGGAGTGGGGATAGGATGAAGTGCTATATTGTTTGCATACCGAGCACAGTGGGGATAGGTTGAAGTGCTATACTGTTTATATACCGAGCTCAGTGGGGCTAGGTTGAAGTGCTATACTGTTTGCATACCGAGCTCAGTGGGGCTAGGTTGAAGTGCTATACTGTTTACATACCGAGCTCAGTGGGGCTAGGTTGAAGTGCTATACTGTTTACATACCGAGCTCAGTGGGGCTAGGTTGAAGTGCTATACTGTTTACAT
>NW_013698064.1:0-648 GCF_000517525.1 Limulus polyphemus | reverse complement strand
CACACATTTTACTTGTTTAATTTATTTTTAACATGCATCCATGTTCCACAGAAAAAATAAATACATGCAGGTTTTATAGTTCGTCTTATTATTTAAAGTGTTTCACACTCAAGAGAATAACACTTGGACGCATAAGTTTTACCTGTTCAATCTATTGTTTAACGTGCCCGGTGTTCTTCAGAACGAAACACATTTACTTTAGCTTTATTTGAATACCTCATTGTTTAACGTAATTAATGTTCCACAGATCTAGTGTGATTTTACTAGTTTAGTCCACTATTTAACTGATCAGTTAACCGAGTCCATGCCTTAAAGAGTGCAATATATTTGGACTGATTTTACCTGTTTTACCCACTGTTGAACATCTTCCACGGTCCATAATGGAACCTGTTGGGAGAGTTTATGAGGAACCTGTTCACCAATCAAATGTAGCGCTTGAGCAGCATATTTTGAAGCGATGGCGTTCGGAGAGCTGGCAACTCTCTTTAGAGCACCTATTGATCCGATATCGTGAAATATCTAAAAATATCATTCAATGTGTGTTATTTGAAATGTGATATTCCTATCAAACATTAGTAAGCAAAATAAAAATGCCTCTCTTATTATGATAATATATTTATATAATATTTAAATACTACAAAACTTTTA
>NW_013698063.1:0-648 GCF_000517525.1 Limulus polyphemus | reverse complement strand
TCATGTTATATTTCACACACCGGATCATGTTATGTTTCACACATTGGATCATGTTACATACAAATACTTTCAGTTGTATATTAATTATCTAGTTCTAGGTACAGTCTGGTTTAGATCAGACAGGATACATAATGCTAGTTGGCTCGTCATTAGTTAAAAATAGTAGACTGGTACAATGGTCGTCATATTATATATATATATATGTTAGTCGTCTCTTTACTATTCAGTCTCACGAACACAAACACTAAAATCCGGGGTTCCACCAGTAGAGAAAACGCTGATAGATTATTGTGTAGCTTTGTGCTTAAAGAAACAAACATATATTATTCGAGAACATTCCATTATGACAAAGCTACTACGGATATATGCTGCCGTTCCTAATTCTCAACTGTTGACGACAGGGAAGGAAATCTGCCAGTAGCCCCCGCCGCCAACTCTTACGTTTATCTTCACCAATGAATAGTATCATTGACCGTCATATCTCAACGCCCCCATTACTGAAAGAGCGGAGCATGTTCGGCGCCGAGTTTCAGTCCCGTGACCCACAGATTATGAATCTATCGCTATAGCAACCAGACCCCCTATACCGTCAGAGAAACATCACTGTGGTAATGTAAAGGTAATTTTGTAGTTACTGGAGCACTTAAT
>NW_013698062.1:0-648 GCF_000517525.1 Limulus polyphemus | reverse complement strand
ACTAAAACTGACTCACTTACTACAAGTTGTAATAAATACTTTACTTAGGTAAGTGAGTCAGTTTTAGTTACAAGTTGTAATAAATACTTTACTAGGTAAGTGAGTCAGTTTTAGTTACAACTTGTAATAAATACTTTACTAGACTAAAACTAACTCACTTACTACAAGTTCTAATAAATACTTTACTAGACTAAAACTGACTGACTTACTACAAGTTGTAATAAATACTTTACTAGACTAAAACTGACTCACTTACTACAAGTTGTAATAAATACTTTACTACACTAAAACTGACTCACTTACTACAAGTTGTAATAAATACTTTACTAGACTAAAACTGGCTGACTTACTACAAGTTGTAATAAATACTTTACTAGACTAAAACTGACTGACTTACTACAAGTTGTAATAACTACTTTACTAGACTAAAACTGACTAACTTACTACAAGTTGTAATAAATACTTTACTAGAATAAAACTGACTCACTTACTACAAGTTGTAATAAATACTTTACTAGACAAAAACTGACTCACTTACTACAAGTTGTGATAAATACTTTACTAGACTAAAACTGACTCGCTTACTACAAGTTGTGATAAATACTTTACTAGAATAAAACTGACTCACTTACTACAAGTTGTAATAAA
>NW_013698061.1:0-648 GCF_000517525.1 Limulus polyphemus | reverse complement strand
GGCATTTCAATAAAGTGGAGACGTTTTCTTGTTTGTTTGTTGATGCTGTTTTTATGGTGAAACAGGTGCTTCGTCAATGCTTACTTTTTTCAAACTTTTATGAATAATTAATAATATAATTATAATATAATTAACACGCTTGAAATATACTCGTATAAAATGAATCATCTTCTTCTGTAACATTTCCGAAAAAAACTTGTGCAACCTAAACATCTGGCAAGATATTTTATAAAATGCTGTGTCGGTAAACTTTCGCTGCCATCTTAATGACGTCACTATTTTCTCCTCCTCTTGAACAGTCGGAATAAATCCGAAACATTGTTCCGAGTCTCTTCATTACCGTGTAAAAAGTTTCTCACGTTCATGATGATGAATCGAGCGTACGTCAAATCTCATAGACTGGAAAAAGGAAAAGTTTTGATGAGGAAATGGGGGTCATCCCCCAGAGACGTATTCTGGTCATCCAGTGAAGTTCTATATCTTTACTAGCTACTCGGTGAATAACTTTTAAAGTTTTGATATTCCTGAACTAGTGAGTGTGGCACGTCAAGGGTCATTGTAGAGCAACACCGTGAACACAGCTTGGCGACTTTTGAGTTTGCTATAAGGAAAATTAGCTCTCTGCAAGTTATAATGATCCCCAGTTTA
>NW_013698060.1:0-648 GCF_000517525.1 Limulus polyphemus | reverse complement strand
AGCATATTCAATCCATGTTATAACTTGATACCTGAAGGGATCATTTATTTTAATATCATACCCGTATAGGAATGGTACGTTTAAGAAGTTTTTATAAACCGAGACTTTTCTAAAAAGAAGAGTACATAGTTGTTTTTTTTATTCGTTTCTTTTATCATTTTTTTACTGTTGTTTTAATCTTTACAAGGTAGTAATAATACAACTGAGATCAAACTAGCTATAATGTTTCTCAGGTATTATCAAAAAGTTTCATTTTGGGGTTTTCTACTGAAGAAATGAAAGTTTTCTGAAAAAAAAAAAGTGAAACCGAGTGCATGGGATTCGATTCCCCTTTCCTAGTCAGATGTTCGGTCGTAGCTCTTCTCCAGTAACATTAATATGATGACTGAAGTGATGACGTAACAAAAAAGTAAATCTTGGGTAATTTTTGTCTAGCCGAATAGTAAGATTTGACAGTCACTCTTCAGCGCACCCGCAGTCTCAAAATGCTGAGCGCATTTTAACGGCAACGGGCCGCAAATCACTAGCATGCTATCCACTGAGGTTAACTGATAGCTGAAAGGATTGAGAATGGTGTCATGATTCTTAAACAGTAACTCGAGTTTTCTAACATGATAGTTTAAGCGTTACTTTTATGAAAACGAGCGT
>NW_013698059.1:0-648 GCF_000517525.1 Limulus polyphemus | reverse complement strand
TGTCTGTCTCGAGCTTGTTATTGGTAATTTTTTACATTATGTTTCACGAGTTATGTTTTACATTATATTGAACGATAACGCTCATATTTGTTTTTTTTGTTGTTGTTGTTGAATCTACTGAAGGGCTATCTGCGCTAACTGTCCCTAGTTTTGGTGCTATTCTAGAGGGAAGACAGCTAGTCAACACAAGTCATCGCCTACTCTTTACCAAGGAATAGTGGGATTGACCATCACTTTATAACGCCCCACGGCTAAAAGTGTGGGCATGTCTGGTGCTGGGTTTCGATCCCGCGCTCTAACCATCAGGCCATGTAAAGCCTGTGGTTAAGAGACGAATACAGGGTTGGTCAGACGACATTTAAAGAACTGTCCAAAAGATGTATAGTGTATTATAACGGATTAATCGGACAATAAGGTTCAGGTCATTGGGTTAATTTCAAGGTCATGTCCTTCAAAAATGTTATTAATGTGCATCATCAATGAAAAATAATTGTAAAGTTGCAGAAGATACAAATGATACTTTAAACCTAACACTAGCAAAGTCAACAATTTTGTCAACAACAGGTACAGGCAAGTGAGGTGAAAACCCTAAAATATTATAAACAATCATTATAGTTGTGTTTAAATTGTTGGTCAAATGTGAAAACT
>NW_013698058.1:1314-1649 GCF_000517525.1 Limulus polyphemus | reverse complement strand
TAATTTAGAACTATTTATTAGCTACGTTTCGTGTAATTTAGAACTATTTATTAGCTACGTTTCGTGTAATTCAAAACTATTTATTAGCTACGTTTCGTGTAATTTAGAACTATTTATTAGCTACGTTTCGTGTACTTCAAAACTATTAATTAGCTACGTTTCCTGTAATTTAGAACTATTTATTAGCTACGTTTCGTGTAATTCTAAACTATTTATTAGCTACGTTTCGTGTAATTCTAAACTATTTATTAGCTACGTTTCGTGTAATTCTAAACTATTTATTAGCTACGTTTCGTGTAATTTAGAACTATTTATTAGCTACGTTTCGTGTAATT
>NW_013698058.1:0-314 GCF_000517525.1 Limulus polyphemus | reverse complement strand
CTACGTTTCGTGTAATTTATTACTATTAATTAGCTACGTTTCGTGTAATTCATAACTATTTATTAGCTACGTTTCGTGTAATTTATTACTATTAATTAGCTACGTTTCGTGTAATTTAGAACTATTTATTAGCTACGTTTCGTGTAATTTAGAACTATTTATTAGCTACGTTTCGTGTAATTTAGAACTATTAATTAGCTACGTTTCGTGTAATTTAGAACTATTTATTAGCTACGTTTCGTGTAATTTAGAACTATTTATTAGCTACGTTTCGTGTAATTTATTACTATTAATTAGCTACGTTTCGTGTAATT
>NW_013698057.1:0-649 GCF_000517525.1 Limulus polyphemus | reverse complement strand
CTGGAAACCTCTTTCCACTTTGACTGAAATTAACTAGAAAAGATGTCTTTCCTTATTAAATATTGTGCTTGTGTATTCTTAGTTCACTAATACTGGCAATCAATGGTTAAAAGTATTAATATTTCTTACAGGTTTATGAACTTTGAGACTTACCTACATGATTTTATAAAAACTGACAAGTATGAAAAATCCTTTGATATGTAGTAATTCCATAACAATATTTGTAACATTGTTTTTGTGTAAAATAATTATTAAATTTTCTCTATCTAGTTATAAGTAAATCAGTATTTTTACTGAAGTTAATAAGAGCTTTGTGTTTAAGAGAGAGATTACATGGTACAGTTCAAAACTTGATCTGATTGAAGTTCTTATTACTGGAAGTTTTTCAGTAAAAGAAAACGGGAAAATAATTTAAACTGCTTTCATTAAACATTCAAAGTTTCATATTGATTGTAAAATATAATGAATCCAGTTTAAGTAATACACATGGTGTAATAATTGGAATACAACTTGAAATGAAGTTAGGCCAAGGAAATTTTTTGTTACTCAAGTAGATAACATAATGTTTAGGACAACATGGAACCTATTGGTCCATCTAGGCTGTACCAACCTCTAAACCAAAAAAATAAAACCTCAAAGCCAGCCCGTA
>NW_013698056.1:0-649 GCF_000517525.1 Limulus polyphemus | reverse complement strand
TACATTACAAAACAGATTGGTTAGGGGGAGATGGAGAGACCAATGGTGATAAGTTCACCATGTACTCTGGTAGATGGAAGAGGAAGAAGGGTGACAAGAGTGAGAAAAACAGAGAGCTATATAATCAGAGGATATGGCTCGAAGAGCAATGGACTGGATAATTCTATACATGAAGATGTAAGGATGTCACTCCATGATGAAATAGTGACGCGTGAGGTTGGATCAATTGGAATGGTATGGGGGGGGGGCTTGGATGAGAGGCCATGAAATGGACCCTGCAAAGGGTTTCCCAAGTCAGAGTAAGGACCTGAAGAAGGAAGCATAGGAGACAACAGGTCTATACAAAAGGATGGGACTAGTCCTGACTGAGGGCATAGACAACCTTGAATGAAGCACAGGAGACTAAAGGAGTGTAAATCTGGGTGTGGCAAAAGCAGATCAACAGAAGACTTGTGTGTGTTGGGACCATTCCAGAACATGGCAGGCTATTAAACTCAGCCAAGTGAAATGGGATCAAAGGGGCCTAGAGTGTATGACCCCTTGGCAGTTGACTTGAGACAACAGTGGAACTGTTCAAATGGCTCAAAACTAACCTATCTATTAGAAAGGGAAAGAAATGTGAAGATTCTAAAGGGGCAGTAAGCAATTC
>NW_013698055.1:0-649 GCF_000517525.1 Limulus polyphemus | reverse complement strand
TTAGTGTGCTACAAAAAAACAGACTTTCTTGGCAAACTTTGTTGGTAATGAGGTATAGGTGTTGATTTCGATTTACAGTGAGTGACATATTCATACAAACAAAATTGTGGTTTATAAATACTACCTATAAGCCTAATGCATATACATACAAAGAAATATTAACTTAATTAAAATTTAATAGAATCATACTTCATAGTCATAGGCCTAACATTGAATCTATAATGATTTGTAATACTAACCAGCTAAATTTACCAGTTATAATTTTTCTGTCTCCTAAGAAAACTGAAAAACTTCTTTATACATATATAAATATATCAATCTTTATCAAAACTTTCAGATCTCTCTCAAAATTTATGAACTCTAGTAAGCCTATTTCTTATTGATTAAAAGTGTGAAAAGCTGTTACAATTTTAATAAGGAAGGTTTCTCACCATATAACGTAATGAAGTGAAAGCTACAAGGTCATTAGTTATTTGTGGTAAACGTGCTTCTTATTTTTAATTATTATTATTGGCCACTTAAACATTTATAACAATATTATTTGTATGTGATAACGTGCTTTGTCCCACACACAACTCCTATAAAATATAAAAAATTAAACTTATATTGTTATAAACATTAACTTCTACCTCAAGCATATTGTGAAGAA
>NW_013698054.1:0-649 GCF_000517525.1 Limulus polyphemus | reverse complement strand
AAATAGTTAAGTATCAGACGTATTGCTGTTTTTAAAGTAATTTTCCCAGGGGTTTAATTCATGGGTAACTTAATTTTAAATTATTGTATTTCCGTTGTGCTTTGACTTAATAAAAACAACAACATATAAACAAACACACATACACACACAATCGTTATGTTTGTGTAGATAAGTCTTTGCTGAACTATTAATTGTTTCTGGACGTTATGACAGCTCTTATGATCCGATACTCGTTTAGATTCCTATCCCATCAACGTTGTGCGGTACGAGTGGGTAGACAAGGAAGCCACACCGTTAAAACATCCCGGCCTAAAGCTGCTGCAGCACAACCTGGAACTGAAGAAACTTCCCTGTACACTAGAGACTCTCACTGGTGAGAAGGAGTTTCATATTAGAACAATTTAGTTTCAAGATTCAGTGCTTTATTAAACATTTTAATAGTGTTACATGTCGAATTCATTTCGATATTAAACATTTTAATATTGTTATATGTCGAGTTCATTTCGATATCAAACACTTTAATATTGTTATATGTCGAGTTCATTTCGATATCAAACACTTTAATATTGATTGGTACATGTCGAGTTCATTTCGATATCAGACACTTTAATATTGTTATAAGTCGAGTTCATTTCGATATCAAACACTT
>NW_013698053.1:0-649 GCF_000517525.1 Limulus polyphemus | reverse complement strand
TGTATGTACATGTGTGTATGTACATGTGTACGTGTATGTACATGTGTGTATGTACATGTGTGTATGTACATGTGTGTATGTACATGTGTACGTGTATGTACATGTGTACGTGTATGTACATGTGTACGTGTATGTACATGTGTACGTGTATGTACATGTGTACGTGTATGTACATGTGTACGTGTATGTATGTATGTACATATGTACGTGTATGTATGTATGTACATATGTACGTGTATGTATGTATGTACATATGTACGTGTATGTATGTATGTATGTACGTATGTACGTGTATGTATGTATGTATGTACGTATGTACATATGTATGTATGTATGTACGTATGTACATATGTATGTATGTATGTACGTATGTACGTGTATGTATGTACGTATGTACGTGTATGTATGTACGTATGTGTACGTATGTGTACGTATGTGTACGTATATGTACGTATGTATGTATATGTATATATATGTGTGTATATGTGTATATGTATATATATGTGTGTATATGTGTATATGTATATATATGTGTGTATATGTGTGTATATGTGTATATGTATATATATGTGTGTATATGTGTGTATACATGTGTATATATACATCTGTGTGTGTGTGTGTGTGTGTACATCAAGTTTTCTACAGCTGC
>NW_013698052.1:0-649 GCF_000517525.1 Limulus polyphemus | reverse complement strand
TATTTAAACTCCCCAGTATCATAAAAACCGATCGTAAATTTTGATACGAATGTTTAAGTCAGTATATCACGCCTCACAAGACTAATTCTTAACGGAATATCTACCATGATGAGTTTATTTCAGAGGTGGCGCTGTAGTACATTTATATGTCTTCAACACACACAAAAGTGTGCAGAAAGGTCGTTTCTGAGCTAAGGTTATCATAAACGATTTTCCGTTAAGAATACATATTGAAACAAAGGTTTCCTAGCAGATGGTCGGAAAGAAAGAGATAGAAACCGTTGTTTCTGATCAATAAAGGTGTGGATATTTTTGTTGAATGAAAGTGATGTTCAAAATGAATGTGTTAAACTATTCATATATATATATATATATATATGTGTGTGTGTGTGTGAAAATATATATGATGTACCTCAAATACGTTTTTTTGTTTCTGGTCCCCCGGTGGTCACAGTAGATAGCCCGATGTGGCTTTGCTATAAGAAAACACACACTGTTCTTTCTAATTTAAGCAATTTAGCATACTCAAGATCCTAGAAAATAGCCGAACGTTCGAATTTAGCATACTCAAGACCCTAGAAAATAGCCGAAACTTCGAATTTAAGGTCGAAGGTTCGGCTATTTTCTAGGGTCCTGAGTATGCTAAATT
>NW_013698051.1:0-649 GCF_000517525.1 Limulus polyphemus | reverse complement strand
AGTTCTTGTTTATTGTCAAAGAGAAATAAAGCCAGAAGCCTAATTCAAGTAAATGAAAATATTGTGGGAAATTAAACACATCTAATTTCAGCAGTATGTCAACAGAATTTGTTTTTTGATTTTTACAGAACATGACAGCATCCTACACTTACCCCTACCAACAGCTGGGGTACTGGTACCCCCAGGGCTTTCCCCCAGTGCAGGGCCAGTTTATGCAAGGGATGCAGTATCCGTATGGACAGTACTATGGTCAAGGATTTGGGTAAGTTTCATTTTAGGATTTGATAAATGATTAGTTCTCAACCACTGACCTGAGGAAACTGACCCGAGGTCTTGGGGAAACACCTTGTGAAGAAAGAAAAAATTTCTTTGAAACATTCGATTTTGTAAACTATATAACATGTACACATTTGTGAGAAATAGGCGAAAAATTAAGTGAGTCTCCTAACTTCAGAGTTTCTTGAAAAAATTAAATTAGGAAACAACATTATAGTTGTTTACAAGGATTTTACATACACCATTTGTTGAAAGTACCACAGCTTCTGAGTTGATACACCATTTGTTGAAAGTACCACAGCTTCTGAGTTGATACACCATTTGCTGAAAGTAGTACAGCTTCTGAGTTGATACATCATTTGCTGGAAGTAGC
>NW_013698050.1:0-649 GCF_000517525.1 Limulus polyphemus | reverse complement strand
TTCTAACCTACATGTTTGATATAGTTATCAATACGTAAGTTACAGGTTTGACACTAGTACAAACTTATAACCTACACGTTTGATACAGGTATCAATACCTAAGTTAGAGGTATGACACTAGTACAAACTTATAACCTACACGTTTGATACAGGTATCAATTCCTAAGTTACAGGTCTGACACTATTACAAACTTCTAAGCTACCTGTTTGATACAGTTATCAATACAGTGGAACATTGTATTGATAACTGGTGTTGTACTTAGAGTAAACACGGTGGAACATTGTTGTTAGAATAAACACGGTGTTGTACTTAGAGTAAACACAGTGGAATGTTGTAGTTAGAATAAACACGGTATTGTACTTAGAGTAAACATGGTGGAATGTTGTAGTTATAGTAAACACGGTGGAACGTTGTACTTAGAGTAAACACGGTGGAATGTTGTAGTTAGAGTAAACACGGTGGAACATTGTAGTTAGAGTAAACACGTTGTACTTAGAGTAAACACGGTGGAATGTTGTAGTTAGAGTAAACACGGTGGAACATTGTAGTTAGAGTAAACACGTTGGAACATTGTAGTTAGAGTAAACACGTTGGAACATTGTAGTTAGAGTAAACACGTTGGAACATTGTAGTTAGAGTAAACACGGT
>NW_013698049.1:0-649 GCF_000517525.1 Limulus polyphemus | reverse complement strand
AAAAATAAATAATGAAAAATATATATAGAAGTGGTATAATTAAACTTTGTTATGTTTAAGTGTAAATAAAACAGTTCGTGGGAGATTTTCTTTAAACTAATCAGAATAAGTACTTCAAAATAATCCAATACAATATAGCAAATGCTTATGTTAGTTTTTAGATGATACAAATATTATAATCGTTAATTCATTTTACAAAAAAAGCAGAAAATGTTAATTATGTTGGATTCAGAATAGATTATACATTTAATTGAACAAATTAAAGTAATGGAGGAAAAATAAAAAAGTTGTTGTAAGATTTTGTTATCCTCTCTTTTAAAAATATTTGCTATACTTGGTTTTATTTTATCCTATAGTATAACCTGCAGGATAGGTACTTATTTAACAAATTGAAGAGCTACAATACGGTTAAACATATTCTAGCATGAATGTTATCATTAGCACAGTATCGTAAATATATTATAGCATGAATGTTATCATTAGCACAGTATCATAAATATATTCTAGCATGAATGTTATCATTAGCACAGTATCATAAAAATACTATATCAAAAATATTATAGCACGAATGTTATCACTACACAGTATCATAAAAATATTATAGCATGAATGTTATCATTAGCACAGTATCATAAAACTATTATAGCAT
>NW_013698048.1:0-649 GCF_000517525.1 Limulus polyphemus | reverse complement strand
TACTTGTGTCACTATCATATTTCGGTTTTTGTCCCGATCATGTGAGATTTTCTTTAATAATAATGCATCATCTGAAAAATAAGTTGACGTTACGTACGCAATATGTGTTGAAGCTGAAGAGTTAATATTGTTCGTTCTAACATCTGGCTTGATACACATTTCTCGTAAGATGTTAATTCATCTTTCACTTTTGTAAGAAAATTCAGCCTAATTTGTTTAAGTGTTATAAACATCCCGATTTTTTTTAGCTGTTATTAACATCTTGGTTTGTTCAACTGACATGAACATCTTTGTTTGTTTAGTTGATATGAACATTCCGGATAGTGTAACTGAGATGAGTCTACTAATTTGTTTAGCTGATATAAACATCCTATCATTTTAGCTGATATTAACATCTTGGTTTGTTTATTTGCTATGAACATCCCAGACAGTGTAATCAGGATATTTGTGTCAGCTAAACAAAGCAGGATGTTTTTGTTTGTTTAGTTGGAATGAACATCTTGAATTGTTTACCTAACGTGAATATTCTGATTTTTTGTTTTCTAATGTGAAGATACTGCTATATTTAGTTGAGATGAACATCGTGGTTTGTTTAGGTAACGTGAATGTCCTATTTTCTGTTACTGACATGAGCAACGATTTTTTTCTG
>NW_013698047.1:0-649 GCF_000517525.1 Limulus polyphemus | reverse complement strand
TTGTTATTACTTTGTTTATAAAGTTTAAATACAAATGATTTACTGCTTCAAGTAGAAAAAACATTATTATTTTCATATGTTTTATACTTATTTATAGATAGATCGATTCAAAAATTTCAACTTTCCTACGTTTTCTTTCTTTTTCTTTTCGTTGCGAAAAGCAACATTGATTAACATATTTTGTTGCGAACGATTATTTTCCGATTGATTGCGTCATTTTAGTATTCCCAGCGACCTCTGTTAGAGGAAGTTAATACTTAAAAAAAACAAAAGAAAAACACCCGAAGTCGTTTAATATATATATATAAATTACTTTCTTCTTTGTAGATACAGAAATGTCGAAAAAATTGGGCATAAACAGAAACCAGTGAAGAACAGGAAAAATAAGCAGGTGGAAGTGGTAAGTAGCCTTTCAATGTTTGTTTGAACTACCATAGGGATACGTCAAAGGGGAATCACAGTCATTTCCAGCATAGTTTGTTGTGTTTTAGTGTGTCACTAAGGACAATATTTGTGAACAAGACATTCAGTGTTTATCAGGTTCATCAAGTCTGGGTGAACCGGTATTCTTGTTATTAATTAAATGTTATTGTTAGTGGCTTAAAGTTAATCAAGTCCAGGTGAACCGGTATTCTTGTTATTAATTAAA
>NW_013698046.1:0-649 GCF_000517525.1 Limulus polyphemus | reverse complement strand
TCCCTAACCACCTGGCCATGCCGGGCCATATAAAATATTAATTAGACAAAAAAAGTAAAAGTTGGATAGTTTATACAAAGAATTTAAAAGCACATAGGAAACAACGTGTTATGCCATTTGGTGTTGTCTCAATGCAGTAAACACCGTATTCAGAGAAAAACAATGACCAGACGTATTGACCATACGTACTGACCATACTTATTGACCATACGTATTGACCATATGTATTGGCCATACTTATTGACCATATGTATTGACCATACATGTTGATCATACGTATTGGCCATACTTATTGACCATACTTATTGACCATATGTATTGACCATATGTACTGACCTTACTTATTGACCATACATATTGATCATACTTATTGACCATACATATTGACCATACGTATTGGCCATACTTATTGACCATATGTATTGACCATACATGTTGACCATACGTATTGGCCATACTTATTGACCATATGTATTGACCATACGTATTGACCATACGTACTGACCATACTTATTGACCATACATATTGACCATATGTATTGGCCATACTTATTGACCATAAGTATTGACCATACATGTTGACCATACGTATTGGCCATACTTATTGACCATACTTATTGACCATATGTATTGACCATACGTACTGACC
>NW_013698045.1:0-649 GCF_000517525.1 Limulus polyphemus | reverse complement strand
AAAAATCCCAATCTAAGTAATATACCTTGGATTGGCAATATTCACAATTGCTATTAAATCTTTTGGTGGAGGATCCTCATCTATGGTATCTAATATCTTGAGGAGCCTCAAACTGAAAAATGTGGAAACTTTGGGTCAAAACATCTGTCTGGTAAGGAAATCCACTGGTCTGAGTTGCATATCAAGTTTAAAAATAAAAGATCTTTATAACATGTAGTGACCAATTTCATATTTCTATAGATACTGAAACTTCATTTCATTGGATTATTAATTGTCATACCCTTTTGGAGAAGAATTCCTTTTTTAATATAATAATTTACAAAATAACTTTTTAAAATACATAGATACATATAGACAGATACTCTTCAAAGTTTGATGATAATGTTAGTGCACAATAAGCAGAAAATTATATAATAATTAATCATCTCCTGGTTATTAGCATTTCTTTGATCACCACACATTTTTCAAGTAATTATCATATCTATCATATTGACATTCAACTATATTACAATCTTCAATGTTATATGGAACCTGGAGATGAAAATACATTCATATATTTCAACTTTGATACTATATTTTCTACAGATTTACTTTTAAAACATTCATTTGTTGTAGCATTACTTATCAAAATCAAGCATTAATAAGGCCT
>NW_013698044.1:0-649 GCF_000517525.1 Limulus polyphemus | reverse complement strand
ACATTCCCAATACTTATAGACATACATCCACATTAACATCTAACCATACATACACAATACCTATAGACATATATCCACTATAATATCTAACCATACATACACAATACCTATAGACATATATCCACACATACCCAATACCTATAGACATATATCCACATTAATATCTAACCACACATACCCAATACTTATAGACATATATCCACATTAATATCTAACCATACATACCCAATACCTATAGAAATATATCCACATTAATATCTAACCATACATACACAATACCTATAGACATATATCCACACATACCCAATACCCATAGACGTATATCCACACATACCCAATACCTATAGACATATATCCACACATACCCAATACCTATAGACATACATCCACGTTAATATCTGACCACACATACACAATACCTATAGACATATATCTGTACATACCCAATACCTTTAGACATATAACCACACATACATAATACCTATAGACATACAACCACACATACTCAATACCTATAGACATACAACCACACATATTCAATACCTATACACATTTAGACATATATACAAATTAACATATAACCATTTATACAATTTAATATCTATCCTAATTTACAGAATTATAAAATAATATTAATTATAGTACACAC
>NW_013698043.1:0-649 GCF_000517525.1 Limulus polyphemus | reverse complement strand
AGCAACATTAATTTCTTGACAACCTAATACTTTTACTCTAACATGAAAGAGCACTCGACGGTAAGCTTGAGGGGTTATAGTGCAAAAGTTTGTTGTTCGATTTCTGCGATGGTATAACGCAGATAGTCCATTGCGCGGTTTTGAGATTAAACAAACAAACTTGCACATTAGACACAAGTGATTCTAGGAACAAATATAGTACTCGATAATGGTACATAATAAACAAGGAACATTAAACCATTAAAACAACACATGGTATGGCTATCATACTCAAAACCAATTAAAACAATACAGATTGAGTATTCACATTGGTATATCACACTCAAACGTAATTAAAATAACGCAGTCGGAGAATTATCATGGGCTATCACACTCAAAACCAATAAAACAACACAGATTGAGTATTCACATTGGCATCACACTCATTTTCCTTTTGTCAATGTGTTGGGCCAAATAATTGCTGATTTTCTGAAGTAAATGACTAATGAGCTTCTGAGAAATGATCTCTTTCATACATTTGTCTGTTATATATATATATTTTATATTAAAGAACGTTTAAAGATTTTACTACTTATAAATGTATTTGCAGAGATGAATTTCTAATTTATCCCTCCTATTTCGTATTTATTGCAAAACACAGATAAAAAAG
>NW_013698042.1:0-649 GCF_000517525.1 Limulus polyphemus | reverse complement strand
GTTTAGTATTGTTTTTATTCTAAATTACATGTATATTGGGCACCATAATCTTTTCAGTGCTTAGGGCCTCTAAAGGTCTTAATCCGGCTCTGAGTTTCACATACTTCTGCCACTACATATTTTGTAGAAAGTTCAATGTTTTTGTAGATCATGCATCACTGATATGGCTGAACTTCAGCAACACGGATTACATTGAATTACAGATTGCAAGAGTACAACTTTGTTCTACGTTATTATCTGGAGCAGTACATAATATGGTAAAATAAGTGGATTATCTTGCTAGCTAATAAGAACAAGTCCCTTCTTAATGTCCATATCATGTACATTTTGCATCTATAAAAGCCATTAAAGCAGCAATATTGAATTAATTAATGATCACCATAGATAACAATGTGCTTTGAAAAGCACAAATAAGGACCGAGATATAGCTTAAATGTTATTTGCCTTGCAGCAAGGTGAATTACAGCTACTGCACATTAATGAATGTAACATGGATGCACGAAAAGTTTATTACTAGAATGACCAGCAATGAAGTATTTGTGGAGTGCAAAACATGTGAAGTATTAAGTCCCTACAGCTAGAATAGCTGTTATTTCACACACACACACACACACACATATATATATATATATATATATATATATATATA
>NW_013698041.1:0-649 GCF_000517525.1 Limulus polyphemus | reverse complement strand
TCTCTCTCTCTCTCTCTCTATATATATATATATATAATCAGAATTGTCTATCTATTTATCTGACGTCACAAATTGTTGTGAGAAATTGCCAATGTCCATGAGTTTTGGTTGCACCTCAGGAGTATCCCCTCAGAGACTTATTTTCCATGGATAGTGGATAAACAATCGAACGAACCATTCAAATTAGGCAACTATTTTAACATTTACTCTTTTTACGCCTTTTTACGAATAAGGTTCGAACTAAGAGAAATTGGCAGTAAAATACTTGAAGCCGACGCCAAACGAAAATGACGTTTGATGCGGAGCGTAGCATTGGATGAACGGAGTGTGTGATACGGCTCCAAATGTCTTCCCACTTCTTTATCATTATCTTATTGTTATTATTTTTTTAAATCCTGGCGATGTTGAATAAATTTCTCAGTACTACCATAAAATACATCAGTACCGATGTTAAATGGATAAAATATTATCATTTTCATATTCTCAACCTTTAGTCATTCGGTAAAACAATTTTTAGTATTAAGACTTTTTAAGTGTTAAAATTCAAGATTTTTCAATGCCACATACACTTCTTAATCAACATCAACATTAGATTTCAGATCAGTGATAGAAATGGCACCATAGAAACTTTTCTTATAGGACATAAAGC
>NW_013698040.1:0-649 GCF_000517525.1 Limulus polyphemus | reverse complement strand
ACACACAACTACCGAAGTAGCGATAGAAAATAAACACACACACAACTACCGAAGTAGCGATAGAAAATAAACACACACACACACAACTACCGAAGTAGCTATAGAAAATAAACACACATACAACTACCGAAGTAGCGATATAAAATAAACACACACACAACTACTGAAGAAGCGATAGAAAATAAACACACACACAACTACCGAAGTAGCGATAGAAAATAAACACACCACCAAGTAACAATAGAAAATAAACACACACAACTACCGAAGTAACGATAGTAAATAAACACACACACACACACACAAACAACTACTGAAGTAGCGATAGGAAATACACACACACAACCACCAAGTAACAATAGAAAATAAACACACACAACTACCGAAGTAACGATAGTAAATAAACACACACACACAACAACTACTGAAGTAACAATAGAAAATAAACACACACAACCACCAAGTAACAATAGAAAATAAACACACACAACTACCGATGCGGCGATGAAAAGTAAAGAGTAAATAATTACATATTCATCATTATTATTATTATATCTTTACGAGACACATATTCATCATTATTATTATTATATCTTTACGAGACATATTCATCATTATTATTATTATATCTTTACGAGACACATATTCA
>NW_013698039.1:0-649 GCF_000517525.1 Limulus polyphemus | reverse complement strand
ATATAGCAGGAGCTTCCTTACCAAAAAATCTTTTCTTTGACTGGTTGTTCATTCTATCATTAAAATTATCATCGTTGAAAATTAGATAAGAAAATGTCTGGCACTAGGTTAAAAAAGGTTGTCATCAACTGTTGCTGATATGCTTGTAAAGCGCAACAAACGTTAGAATATTGTAGCAATTGGCTGATTCCTTCAACGGTGATCAGAATTTTAATTGTCTTTAACTGTGTTATGCCAACAATATTAAAAGGACTGTCATATGGCACCAAATAACAAGTCCAAAAATGGCTTATTTAAGATGCAGACGGGAAAACACCGTTCACTGGTACTTAAAGGTCAAACTGTGAATAACAGATGAGTGGAAGCATGGGATGAAGTCTGATGATTCGCATTTCATACTCCTCTGTAATGATTGTTGGGTGACTATATGGAGAAAAACACATGAGGCATTAAACCCTACTGATATTTACTCCAATAGTGCAAGCTGGTGGAGGCGGTGTAATGGTGTGGGATACGTTTTCTTGTAAAGTATTAAATCCTTCTATTCCGTTAGAAGAGAAGATAATCTGAGGTGTAGGAGTACTCTTCCCGAACATGCTAAGTCTTGCAACGCTGCATTTCCACCCTGTTAGACAGAACATCACAAGAT
>NW_013698038.1:0-649 GCF_000517525.1 Limulus polyphemus | reverse complement strand
CACGATGTGTTGAAATATCCTAGATTGATTGTTCACACAGCAACTGTCCTCCTCCCCAGTGACAGATTAACACACGATGTGTTGAGATATCCTAGATTGATTGTTCACACAGCAGCTGTCCTCCATCCCCACTGACTCAGCGACAAGCCTCCAGGTTTCCATACCTGTGGTGTGCACAGTGTAACTAGCCCAGTGTTTAGCTTTGTGCTTGACAGGAAACAAACAAACCCCACAGCAACAAGTGGTGCCATCTCTAACTCCTTTAGACCAGTGTTAAAAACATTCATCACATTCTAAAGAAGGAGATTTTATTGAATCAGACAGAAGCACCATCTTTTTGTATTGAATCAGACAGAAGCACCATCTCATTCACTCCAATATCATGTCAGATATTAAATCAGACAGAAGCACCATCTTTTTGCTCATTCACTCCAATATCAAGTCAGAGGTTACATCTTTAGAAGGACAATACGCATAGACGGGCTACAATATATAATACAATTTACCAGGACTTAGCCGGGCTACAAGATCTTATATAATTTACCATGACTTAGCCGAGCTACAAGATCTTATATAATTTACCAGGACTTAGCCAAGCTACAAGATCTTATATAATTTACCAGGACTTAGCCAGACTACAAGATTTAAT
>NW_013698037.1:0-649 GCF_000517525.1 Limulus polyphemus | reverse complement strand
CGAAACTTGGAACAAGGTTCAGAAACTTTATACCGAAGACCATTAGGGACTAATATCTTCTTTTGTAGTGGTTTTATTAGATACTTTCCTTTCAACCTTTTTTTTTCCATAAAATAACTTAATAGTTGATTTTATTGTACCAATAAAAAGAAAACCGAACCTTTGAAAAATTTTATTAAAAAGCCCAACCATGGTCCCAATATTTCCTAGTATTTGGAAAATAAGTCATTTTATTGTAAAGAGAAAGACAGTGAAAGATAAAAATTTAGTAAAAGTTTCTCGTAATTCATTAGTTTGAAAGAATTAAGTCTCTGAGAGTCTGTTCATTTTTGTAGTACAACCTCTTGAATTACATACTTAAAAATAACACAACCAGAACATGAAACTTTTATTATCAATTCATATCTAGAATGTACAGAATAATTTAATTTTGATCCATTAACTCTTTTCATATAGGTACCCCTTTTCTGCACATCAGAAGATTTTACTGAGTTACAAACAAATTTTATCAAACTAATTTATTGTCATGGTATACTAATAACCTTAGCATCAGAATATGTCTAATAAATCAAATTTTAATATTATAACAAAAAATATGAACATAAAAAAAATCCTCAATCTACCATAGTTTAAGAATTGTGACATTTGC
>NW_013698036.1:0-649 GCF_000517525.1 Limulus polyphemus | reverse complement strand
AACTGGTGAAACTAGGTTCTGTACTTCAAGTGATAGTGAAGGTGGGTAGTTTAAACAAGGAAACTGGTGAAACTAGGTTCAGTACCTCAAGTGATAGTGAAGGTGGGTAGTTTAAACAAGGAAACTGATGAAACTAGGATCTGTACTTAGTGATAGTGAAGGTAGGTAGTTTAAACAAGGAAACTGATGAAACTAGGTTCTGCACTTCAAGTGATAATGAAGGTGGGTAGTTTAAACAAGGAAACTGGTGGACAGAACCTAGTTTACCTTCACTATCACTTGAAGTGGGTAGTTTAAACAAGGAAACTCACCAAACTAGGTTCTGTACTTAGTGATAGTGAAGGTGGGTAGTTTAAACAAGGAAACTGGTGAAACTAAGATCTGTACTTAGTGATAGTGAAGGTGGGTAGTTTAAACAAGGAAACTGATGAAACTAGGTTCTGTACTTAGTGATAGTGAAGGTGGGTAGTTTAAACAAGGAAACTGGTGAAACTAGGTTCAGTACCTCAAGTGATAGTGAAGGTGGTTAGTTTAAACAAGGAAACTGATGAAACTAGGATCTGTACTTAGTGATAGTGAAGGTGGGTAGTTTGAACAAGGAACTGATGAACTAGGTTCTGTACTTAGTGATAGTGAAGGTGGGTAGTTT
>NW_013698035.1:0-649 GCF_000517525.1 Limulus polyphemus | reverse complement strand
TGTGAGAATCTGTGATCTGGAGTTGAAAGCCTTATCTACAGTGGTAATAACTGTGAGAATCTGTGATCTGGAGTTGAAAGCCTTATCTACAGTGGTAACAACTGTGAGAATCTGTGATCTGGAGTTGAAAGCCTTATCTACAGTGGTATCGTGCCTCAGAACAACTGTGGGAATCTGTAATCTGGAGTTGAAAGCCTTATCTACAGTGGTAACAACTGTGAGTATCTGTGATCTGGAGTTGAAAGCCTTATCTACAGTGGTAACAACTGTGAGAATCTGTGATCTGGAGTTGAAAGCCTTATCTACAGTGGTAATAACTGTTAGAATCTGTGATCTGGAGTTGAAAGCCTTATCTACAGTGGTAACAACGGCGAGAATCTGTGATCTGGAGTTGAAAGCCTTATCATCAGCATCAGTTCAAACACCTTTTAATAGTATTCAGATCGTAGCAGGAGTTTCCAGACTTGTCTTTTGTCGCATAACCTCGTATTCACCTTAAACCTGATTTAGGTACAGTTTTGTAAAAGGACTGGCTTATAGTCCGTTTTATTTGTATTTAACGGTTTCAAGATGTGATAAAAGACGTTTGAGAATAATCGCCGGAGAAGAATTCATAAGTTTGTGTTTTATACCATTGTTTTGTACCAGC
>NW_013698034.1:1404-1649 GCF_000517525.1 Limulus polyphemus | reverse complement strand
TTTTGTTTTATAGCTGATGACCACTTGACTGTAAACTTTGTTTTATAGCTGATGATCACTTGACTGTAAACTTTGTTTTATAGCTGATGACCACTTGACTATAAACTTTGTTTTATAGCTGATGGCCACTTGACTATAAACTTTGTTTTATAGCTGATGGCCACTTGACTGTAAACTTTGTTTTATAGCTGATGATCACTTGACTGTAAACTTTGTTTTATAGCTGATGGTCACTTGACTGTAAA
>NW_013698034.1:0-404 GCF_000517525.1 Limulus polyphemus | reverse complement strand
CTTTGTTTTATAGCTGATGGTCACTTGACTGTAAACTTTGTTTTATAGCTGATGACCACTTGACTGTAAACTTTGTTTTATAGCTGATGGCCACTTGACTGTAAACTTTGTTTTATAGCTGATGACCACTTGACTGTAAACTTTGTTTTATAGGTGATGGTCACTTGACTGTAAACTTTGTTTTATAGCTGATGACCACTTGACTGTAAACTTTGTTTTATAGGTGATGGTCACTTGACTATAAACTTTGTTTTATAGCTGATAGCCACTTGACTGTAAACATTGTTTTATAGCTGATGGCCACTTGACTGTAAACTTTGTTTTATAGCTGATGGTCACTTGACTGTAAACTTTGTTTTATAGCTGATGGTCACTTGACTGTAAACTTTGTTTTATAGCTGATG
>NW_013698033.1:0-649 GCF_000517525.1 Limulus polyphemus | reverse complement strand
AAAGGAAGTGCAAAGACTGTTAAATAGCTTCAAAATGTAAGAATTGGTCAAAGGAAGTGTAAAGACTGTTGCATAGCTTCAAAATGTAAGAACTGGTTAAAGGAAGTGCAAATAATGTTGAATAGCTTCAAAATGTAAGAATTGGTCAAAGGAAGTACAAATAATGTTGAATAGCTTCAAAATGTAAGAACTGGTCAAATGAAGTGTAAAGACTGTTGAATAGCTTCAAAATGTAAGAATTGGTCAAAGGAAGTGCAAATAATGTTGAATAGCTTAGCAGTGCAAAAAGTAAAAAAGTACTGATATTTCGTCTTCACAGAATGGAAGTCCAATCTTCAGCTGCCGTTCTAGAACACTTTTAATAAATCCGAAATATTTTCCATGTCACATTCCGAAGATTTTACTGCCAATTTGGCATAATTAAGTTGAAAATTTAGTGATAAAATTTACTTAAACTATTTAAAAGTTCTTTTGCAGCATTAATTATTTAGATCATACGAAAGCCAATACTTTGAAACACTTTTAACCTTAATATAATATCTAACTGCTTCAATCTATCAGGGATCATCAAGAGTTAGTATTTCATTAGGTACATGTGCTGTTTGTGGTTACTACAGGGATCGTCAAGGTTTAGGATTTCATTACGTAC
>NW_013698032.1:0-649 GCF_000517525.1 Limulus polyphemus | reverse complement strand
GTAAGATTGCATTGTTTACGATCCTGAAAGTCGGGTTTAGACACCCGTGGTGGGCAGAGTACAGATAGCCCATGGTGTAGATTTGTGCTCAGCAACAACCAAACTAAACCCAAAAAGTAACGATTAACAACAAATAACGAAGATATATCACAATATAATGTGAATATCACGAAGCTTGATATTCCTCTTACGTTACGATTGTATCTTCAAAAATACATTAAGGAAATTTTATCTAATCTTTCATTCGATTACTTCTGGTCATTTTCCAATCATATCCACTCACCCTTTCTCATGAATAAACAGACCATTGAAAAACCAGTACATGGGCATATGAGCTGGTGATTTGTAATGAGATCTGATTCAGATCGTGTTTGTACACTGATTATATATGAGACATTCATTTATCCTGTTGTTGGCAAATCTGATGATTTGTAGTTAATAAAATCACAAGCTGACATTTTATTAACTACAGTGATATATATACCAAGGTGTCAGCTTGTGATTTTATTAACTACAGTGATATAGATCAAGATGTCAGCATGTGGTTTTATTAACTACAGTGATATAGACCAAGGTGTGGTTTTATTAACTACAATGATATAGACCAAGGTGTCAGCTTGTGGTGCTGACATCTTGATCTATATCACTG
>NW_013698031.1:0-649 GCF_000517525.1 Limulus polyphemus | reverse complement strand
TAACGTTTTATCCAATATACTGATTTACACTGTTCCTATTCACTGGTTTCTGTGAAACGTTTTATCCAATATACTGATTTACACTGTTCCTATCCACTGGTTTCTGTGAAACGTTTTATCCACTATACTGATTCATACTGTTCTTATCCACTGGTTTCTGTGAAACGTTTTATCCAATATACTGATTTACACTGTTCCTATCCACTGGTTTCTGTGAAACGTTTTATCCACTATACTGATTCATACTATAACCTATCCACTGGTTTCTGTGAAACGTTTTATCCAATATACTGATTCACACTGTTCCTATCCACTGGTTTCTGTGAAACGTTTCATTCAGTGTACTGATTCACACTGTTCCTATCCACTGGTTTCTGTGAAACGTTTTATCCAATATACTGATTCATACTGTTCTTATCCACTGGTTTCTGTGAAACGTTTTATCCAATATACTGATTCATACTGCTCCTATCCACTGATTTCTGTGAAACGTTTTATCCACTATACCGATTCATACTGTTCCTATCCACTGGTTTCTGTGAAACGTTTTATCCAATATACTGATTCATACTGTTCCTATCCACTGGTTTCTGTGAAACGTTTTATCCAATATACTGATTCATACTATTCCTATCCACTGGTTTCTGTG
>NW_013698030.1:0-649 GCF_000517525.1 Limulus polyphemus | reverse complement strand
GTAACGAAGAAAATTGATTGATGTTATCCAGTACAGAGTTTACATTTCTCTGTCTTCTTTCTGTCAACCTGCTTCATTCTCTTGATAGGTCTAGAGAAATCCTTCTTTTCAAAAACTCGAAGATCTTCTGCGACAGTATTATTTTCATTGTTCAATGCATGTGTCTATATCTATCTTCAAAATATGCTGTGTTTTATCAACAGCTGTAAAACAAAAATGAGAATTTATATGGTGAGCGTATAGGTTTGATTATCTGCCTAAGAAAATGAATTTTCTGTGACATTCACCTCGGTTCTAAAGCGAAGAACTATACTTTAATAAAACAATTGTTGAAGTATCTCACATATCTCTTTCAAGCATTTAGTTGTTTTTGATGTAACTTATAACTGTATAATATTTGAAATAATCAGGAGTACAAATTTGATGCCGAGGTACCGACTTTGAGACTAATAATTCTTGGAGACGGCTTGAATGGATTATGAAGAGAAATTTTAATATACGTTTAATATAACAGCAAATGCATAACGTTTCGACAAGGTTTTGCATCATCAGGTACAAGTAGTTTACTCTGACACAGATATATATATATACAGTATGGAACAAAGATGTCACATAACCGGATACTGTTGCACGACTTAGAAGAGATATC
>NW_013698029.1:0-649 GCF_000517525.1 Limulus polyphemus | reverse complement strand
TCTGCGGACTTACGACGCTGGAAACCTGGTTTCGATACCCGTGGTGGGCAAAACATAGATAACCCTAGAGTAGCTTTGCGCGAAATTCAACAAACAAACAAAAAAAATTAAAGAAGCAATTCAACAGGAATTTACTCGGAAATTGTGATATTATTTCTGTAAGATCGCGTAGCCAATCAAAGTGGCTTGAACGTCAACGTTGTTCTGGAGTATGCATACGTATATACTACGTTTGTTTTTGTTTTTAAGCGCAGAGCTACACAATTGGCTGTGCTCTCCACGTGTATCGAAACACGATATTTTAGTATTATAAGCTCTCAAATTTACCGCTGAGCTAGAGGAGGCCACTCATATAACATTTAATAAGGCAGCGAGGGAACTTAATTCTCAGAAAATACGAGAAATTGTTTATGATTGACATTATCGATATCATGAAATCCAAATAGGAAATACGAGTGGCGATAATCAAACACGCAATGTTCTGTTTTAGTGGCGCACTGGACGTGTACGACATATGTTCAATAAGACAGACTATGGAGCGGAATACTTTTCTCTGAAACTGAACACTTATGTCGATCAAAATGTTTTGTTCTGAAGTATGTGTTATAACATACGTGCTCAAATATAGAAGGACCGCCCCCCCCCCCCC
>NW_013698028.1:0-649 GCF_000517525.1 Limulus polyphemus | reverse complement strand
ACATCACCAGTAACAGTTCACCCACTGTAAATGTAACTAACATCACCAGTAACAGTTCACCAAGGTTCCAGTTAGTCCTAGTGGGAACTTAATAGCTAGTTCAACATATAGTTTTTCATTAAATACCAAAAGGTTATTTCGGTTCCATATTTAATCTTGCACGAGATGCTCTTCTTGAATGAGGTCTCCTCCATTTGTGAATACAAAGTTACATAAAAATTAGCCATAAAACATTCACAGGGATGGAGTAGGTTCTTAACTCCTGAGGAGTAAATTCATTAAATGCAAATGGTTTGAGAAGGAACTTGGCTAATTTGTTTCTAATGTTTCTATTTATGGACCTTATGGAGATCAGACATAATACGGGGTCGTGATCCACAAGGATATAATTGGTTGTACTATCATCAGTAATAAGATTTTTGTCTCCAAGGAAACGCTGTAATTTTCCTTCTCTTTGAGTGCTGAGGAAGAGCATATGTGAAGTGAGATATTTTAGTGTTAATTAGAACGTTTGCTCAAGGTACTCTGCTTAAATTAATAACACAATTCCTTTTTCTTTTCCCATGTGTGTTAAATATGTTTGGATTGTGTAGGGCTGAAAATTTAATTTCTCTACTCCAACTAGTAATGAAGGAATTTTGACCTTAAA
>NW_013698027.1:1226-1497 GCF_000517525.1 Limulus polyphemus | reverse complement strand
AGGTAATCTTATCCAGTCATGTTTAACTGTACTAACAGTCGTTGAGCAGGTGATCTTATCCAGTCATGTTTAACTGCACTAACAGCCGTTGAGCAGGTGATCTTATCCAGTCATTTTTAACTGTACTAACAGTCACTGAGCAAGTGACCTTATCCAGTCATTTTAACTGCACTAACAGTCATTGAGCAAGTGATCTTATCCAGTCATTTAACTGCACTAACAGTCATTGAGCAGGTGATATTATCCAGTCATTTTAACTGTACTAACAGTC
>NW_013698027.1:0-378 GCF_000517525.1 Limulus polyphemus | reverse complement strand
TCGTTGAGCAAGTGATCTTATCCAGTCATGTTTAACTGTACTAACAGTCGTTGAGCAAGTGATCTTATCCAGTCATGTTTAACTGTACTAACAGTCGTTGAGCAAGTGATCTTATCCAGTCATGTTTAACTGTACTAACAGTCGTTGAGCAAGTGATATTATCCAGTCATTTTTAACTGTACTAACAGTCGTTGAGCAAGTGATCTTATCCAGTCATGTTTAACTGTACTAACAGTCGTTGAGCAGGTAATCTTATCCAGTCATGTTTAACTGTACTAACAGTCGTTGAGCAGGTGATCTTATCCAGTCATGTTTAACTGCACTAACAGCCGTTGAGCAGGTGATCTTATCCAGTCATTTTTAACTGTACTAACAGTC
>NW_013698026.1:0-649 GCF_000517525.1 Limulus polyphemus | reverse complement strand
AACAAAAAACAAAACAAGTACATGGCCAGGTGGTACTGTACTGTACTGGTTCTAGTACAGTATCCAGCCCGGCATGACCAGGTGGTACTGGCCACGGTCACTTCTATACCAGTCCTACACAGTCACTTTCTTCTATACCAGTCCTTTACTGTCACTTATTTTCCATACCAGTCCTACACAGTCACTTTCTTTCATACCAGCCCTTCACTGCCAATTTCTTCCTTACCAGTCCTACACAGTCACTTTCTTCCCTACGAGTCCTACATAGTCACTTTTCTCTCTATGAGTCCTATTTAGTCACTTTCCCTACAAGTTCTACATATTCACTTTTCTTCCCTATGAGTCCTATTTAGTCACTTTCCCTACAAGTTCTACATATTCACTTTTCTCTCTATGAGTCCTATTTAGTCACTTTCCCTACAAGTTCTACATATTCACTTTTCTCTCTATGAGTCCTATTTAGTCACTTTCCCTACAAGTTCTACATAGTCACTTTTCTCTATATGAGTCCTATTTAGTCACTTTCCCTACAAGTTCTACATAGTCACTTTTCTCTCTATGAGTCCTATTTAGTCACTTCCCTACAAGTTCTACATAGTCACTTTTCTCTCTATGAGTCCTGTTTTAGTCACTTTCTTCCATACCAGTT
>NW_013698025.1:0-650 GCF_000517525.1 Limulus polyphemus | reverse complement strand
CCATCGGTAATATTGAACAAAGATCATAACCATCGGTAATACTGAACAAAGATTATAACCATCGGTATTATTGAACAAAAATCATAACCACCGGTGTTATTGAACAAAAATCATAACCATCGGTATTATTGAACAAAGATTATAACCATCGGTTGATATTGAACAAAGATCATAACCATCGGTAGTATTGAACAAATATTATAACCATCGGTAATATTAAACAAAGATCATAACCATCGGTAATATTAAACAAAGCTCATAACCATCGGTAGTATTGAACAAAGATGATAACCATCGGTAGTATTGAACAAAGATCATAACCATCGGTAGTATTGAACAAAGATCATAACCATCGGTATTATTGAACAAATATCATAACCATCGGTAATACTGAACAAAATCATAACCATCGGTAATACTGAACAAAAATCATAACCACCGGTGATATTGAACAAAAATCATAATCACCGGTGATATTGAACAAAAATCATAATCACCGGTGATATTGAACAAAGATCATAACCATCGGTATTATTGAACAAAGATCATAACCACCGGTGATATTGAACAAAGATCATAACCATCGGTAATATTAAACAAAGATCATAACCATCGGTAATATTAAACAAAGATCATAACCATCGGTAGTA
>NW_013698024.1:0-650 GCF_000517525.1 Limulus polyphemus | reverse complement strand
GGCTGTAAAATAGTTTTTGATGAACAGAATACTGCTTCTATCTAACTATTGTATAGAAAAATACTAAAGAGACCTGTTAATCTAACCTTATTTTTAATTTGGAGAAAGCTGGTATTCATTTATTAACTTCTGTAACATACAACAGAACTATTGTAGTATATCCATTCTTCTATTTGGACCTATCGAAATGTTCATTAATTTAACTGTGTTTGTAATAATGGAATTAAAAATGGTTTTACATTGAATATAATCAAACTGTTAATAGTTTGAACGAATATCCCTGAATCTATGTTCTTCTCTCTGTTATGATACAAACCATTAAAACAACAGCATTTGTGGATCATGGACACGCAGATAATACATGAAAGCAAGGAAATTAAGGTTTAGTGTTCATACTTATGGGAATCTTTAAATCTACAAATTATCACTGGGTTTTTTCTTTTTTTCCACAATGAAATAAGCTGTAACATTTTACATTTTCTCTCTCACTTTTTGTTTAATATGTAGACACACTTATTAGTATGGGATTTTATGTGAAAGGATTTCACTGTGATCAAAAAGTGATCTCTGAAAGTGATCTGAAAATCACAGTTAATGAATCATAATTTTAGCATAAAATTCAAAATATTATGTGTTTAATAATTCACATG
>NW_013698023.1:0-650 GCF_000517525.1 Limulus polyphemus | reverse complement strand
TGCATAACATCTTAACAGTAAACTTCTGTAGCTTTAAACAGTTTAAAGATCGAATCCAGCTTTCTCAACAGTCACGAGTCATTAAGAACTTTGTTGCCAAACGTGTGGGGGCGATTACGTCGGCTCGACTGTCAGAAAACTGGGAGATCATTTAAGCGAACACTGTAAAACCCAGGTTCAAGGACAGTTCAAGCATTGTGATGTGGCCCCATCTACCAATACAGTGTTTTCCAGACATTAAATAGTGGCGCCCCCTAACTCAGCAAAGTTTCCGTTGCGCCCTCTTTCACATTAAAATAATTTTCACAAGTTATAACAGCAAAATCATCCTCTTTTTAATAATGTTTTTAAAACGAAAACAAAATGCTCGTAAGAAGTGAGTAGATGCGAGAGGAAAAAAATTATCTTTGAGAGCAAAGTGAAAGTTTTGTTATCGTTGTCTCCAACTTTTCTGCTTCTTCCGTCGTTATTTTGGGTTCTTCCGCCAAAAGGCCGCCCCCAAGCCACCAGGAGGCATGCCCCACAGTGCGTCAGTATGTTCAAATTAATCAGTAAAGCCGAAAACGAGGCTACGTTACAAGCGAGGGAGACGTTTTTAATTCTTTAGATGAACATTGGTGGTTTGTTCACAATGGGCTATCTGTGCGCTG
>NW_013698022.1:0-650 GCF_000517525.1 Limulus polyphemus | reverse complement strand
AGCAACATTAGGTATATTGTATACTTTTGTTAGACCTTTAAAAATAGTCAGTTGACTGCTGCAATATTAGGTGTTGTGTACTTTTGTTAGGCCTTTAAAAATAGTCTGTTGACTGTAGCAACATTAGGTATATTGTATACTTTTGTTAGACCTTTAAAAATAGTCAGTTGACTGCTGCAATATTAGGTGTTGTTTACTTTTGTTAGGCCTTTAAAAATAGTCTGTTGACTGCAACATTAGGTATTGTTAGGCCTTTAAAAATAGTCTGTTGACTGCAGCAACATTAGGAATATTGTATACTTTTTGTTAGACCTTTAGAAACATTTGACTTCTAACAACATTGGTTGTTGTATACTTTTGTTAGACCTTTAAAAATAGTCAGTTGACTGCTGCAATATTAGGTGTTGTGTACTTTTGTTAGGCCTTTGAAACAGTCAGCTTTAAATGTTGTATACTTTAGTTAGGCCTTTAAAATAGTCAGTTGACTGCTGCAACATTAGGTGTTGTGTACTATTGTTAGGCCTTATAAACAGTCAGGTTTAGATATTGTGTACTATTGTCAGGCCTTTAAAACAGTCAACTTTAGACACTGTGTACTATTGTTAGGCCTTTAAAACAGTCAGCTTTAGATATTGTGTACTATTGTTAGG
>NW_013698021.1:0-650 GCF_000517525.1 Limulus polyphemus | reverse complement strand
TTTTTCATTCAAAACAATACGATTTTTAGGACTAGATTTATCAACTAACATTAAAATCTAAGTCGAAATTAAAATCTTATTTCCACCATCTCAAGCACTAAGAGATAACTGGTGTTTGATTATTTTCCCTAAAGGCAACAGTAATATACTTATACTAAAACACACCTACACCCTTCTCACTTGGATGAAAGTGTGGAGATAACTCAGTTTGATTGGCGTATCAGGTCACGTGAGTTTAATGGCGTTGGAGGGAGCGTTATCATATTCTGTATAAATGAGCGATTATTCCTTTTGCATATAAACGTGAGTGATTTATGTTTCTAACTCTTTCCTAACGTATCTTTCTTGATCTCTGAGGTTACGCCAGCATTCTCTTTAAACAATGCTATTTCTCTGTTTTAAGCTCGACGACGTTATTGTTTCTAGAAGCTACAATAAAGACATTATAGGTTCCTGAAGAAGGATTCGGAGTCCGACTAACACTGTTAATAACTACGTATTTAGCTATAAAGTTTTATGTCTCTTTCTTCGTTTATAAATGTAAAACAGGTCTTAATCTTAAGCTTCCTACGACGAACTCTCAACCATGGTTCAAATGTATTTTATCTCTCTAGGAAGTCATAAAGTGACGGAATAGTGGTCATGTAATG
>NW_013698020.1:0-650 GCF_000517525.1 Limulus polyphemus | reverse complement strand
AAGTTGTTTGGTTGATTTTTTTGTGGATAGTTTACGAAGTTAATTGTTGATTTTTTGTGGATAGTTTACGAAGTTATTTGGTGATTTTTTTGCGGGTAGTTTACGAAGTTGTTTGTTGATTTTTTGTGGATAGTTTACGAAGTTATTTGTTGATTTTTTTGTGGATAGTTTACGAAGTTATTTGTTGATTTTTTTGTGGATAGTTTACGAAGTTATTTGTTGATTTTTGTGGATAGTTTACGAAGTTATTTGTTGATTTTTTTGTGGATAGTTTATGACAAAATTATATCGTAGCTGAATGCCATATTGCTCCTAGATATAATATTCGTTAACTTATTTGGCATATCAAACCTCCAGTTAGGTACACCAGTCTTAAGTAGCTGCACGTATTTTATTGCGCATAATCTGATTGTACCCAAAATGATATAGGTTAATAATAGATTAGAACATATAATATTGTTTCTTAGTTATTTGTTCCTCTACCGTTTGGTGAGTGAATTAATATTCTTCATTGAAGAAAATGTACGTTATGAATACGTTACGTTTTAAACTGTAATTTTCGATAGGACTAATAATATATCTCATGTTGGACAGCCGTTCAAGCAAATGCTTTAATAACGGCATTTCTCTTATTTGACACACATATCACG
>NW_013698019.1:0-650 GCF_000517525.1 Limulus polyphemus | reverse complement strand
ATATATATATATATATTACCTTGTGTGTCTTAAACATATATATATATATTACCTTGTGTGTCTTAAACATATATATATATATTACCTTGTGTGTCTTAAACATATAAAACTAAACTAAAATTCACTAACCCATCTTTTAGACTAAAAATGTTAACTCAATATTTCTGTGCCATGTAGACTTGCTAACCCATCTGTTAGACCAGAAGTGTCAACTGTCTTATTTATTTAGCTTTAAACTGAATAACACACGTGTCACTGTCTTATTTATTTAACTTTAAACTGAATAACACACGTGTCTACTGTCTTATTTATTTAACTTTAAACTGAATAACACACGTGTCTACTGTCTTATTTATTTAACTTTAAACTGAATAACACACGTGTCTACTGTCTTATTTATTTAACTTTAAACTGAATAACACACGTGTTTACTGTCTTATTTATTTAACTATAAACTGAATAACACACGTGTTTACTGTCTTATTTATTTAACTATAAACTGAATAACACACGTGTCAACTGTCTTATTTATTTAACTTTAAACTGAATAACACACGTGTTTACTGTCTTATTTATTTAACTATAAACTGAATAACACCCGTGTCTACTGTCTTATTTATTTAACTTTAAACTGAATAACACACGTGTCT
>NW_013698018.1:0-650 GCF_000517525.1 Limulus polyphemus | reverse complement strand
TTACTCAGATATTTCTATTTACCATATATATATATATATATATACCGTTGTAAATTTTTAATCAGAAGTTTCTATTTACCATCTATATATATATATCGATCTAAATGTTTAATCACAAGATTTAATTACCATATATATATATATATATATATAGTTTTAAATTTTTACTCAGAAGTTTTATTTACCATATAAAATCAATACGTTAAATAAAAACGTCTGATTAAAATACAAAACGATATATATATGGTAAATAAAAACTTCTGATTAAAAAATCACAACGATATATATATATATATGGTATATAAAAACCTGTGATTAAAAAGTCACCACGATGTGTATATGGTAAAAAAAACTTCAGAGTAAAATTTAAAACTAAGTAAATAAAAACTTATGATAAAAAATTCACAACGATTATATATATATATCGATATGCATGTTTAATCAGAAATTTTATTTACCATATCGTTATAAATGTGTAATCAGAAGTTTTGAATTACCATATACACATATATAAATATATCGATATGCATGTTTAATAAGAAATTTTATTTACCATATATAGATATATATATATATCGATGTGAGTGTTTAATCAGAAGTTTTATTTGCCATATATAGATATACATATCGTTGTGAATGTTTAATCAGAA
>NW_013698017.1:0-650 GCF_000517525.1 Limulus polyphemus | reverse complement strand
GTAATATAATCATGGTTTCACAACAATTTCTCCACAGATTCATGGTAATGTAATCACAGTGCCACCATAGTTCCTCTAGTGATTCGTGGTAATGTAATCAAGGTGCCACTATAGTTCTTCCACAGATTTATGTTTATGTATTCATGTTTTCACCACCGTTCCTCCACAGATTCATGGTAATGTAATCACAGTGCCACCATAGTTCCTCTAGTGATTCGTGGTAATGTAATCAAGGTGCCACTATAGTTCTTCCACAGATTTATGTTTATGTATTCATGTTTTCCCCACCGTTCCTCCACAGATTAATGGTTATGTAATTACAGTGCCACCATAGTTCCTCCACAGTTTGATGGTAATGTAATCACGATGCCACCTTAGTTCCCCCCCCCAGGTTTCTGGTAAAGTAATAACGGGGTCACATTAGTTCCACCACAGATTCATGTTAATGTAATCACAGTGGCGCAATAGTTCCTCTACAGATTCATGGTAATGTAATTACGATGCCACCATAGTTCATCAACAGATTCATAGTTTCACAATAGTTCCTCTACAGATTCATGGTAATGTAATCACAATGGCACCATAGTTCCTCCACAGATTTATGTAATGTAAACGTGGTTTCACCATACTTCCTCCACACATTCATGGTA
>NW_013698016.1:0-650 GCF_000517525.1 Limulus polyphemus | reverse complement strand
TAATAAACTACTCTCTCTCTATATATATATATATATAAACTGAATTGTTATTATGTATGTTTGTACGTTCCATTTACTCAACTGATTAAATGAAAACAACTCCAAAAGAAAAATTAAAGTTACCGTTTTTGGATTAACTGTATTTCTTCTACTTATTTGATTGCAAAATAAACCTAGGCGAAGACTTCGGTAACATTTAACTTTGAAATAATCTGTACATCTAGTGCACAACACTTTTAATAAAAAAGATTATAATGATACATTATAAAAATTTGCTCCTGGTTCGAATATTGGTCTAATGGACGTGTTCAAACCAATCTGAAAAACTTAATACTGTATTTATTACTTATTGTTAGAAAAAAAAGGGCAATAAAAATGCACTGTTTTTTTCAAAGTCCGCCGTTAGGACACACTAGAATTCTATTACTATAAAATGTTATCAATCTACATTGATGTTTCCTTAAATACTTTGACCTCTCTAGCTTTAATCTTCCTTGAAATTTAGTAACAAAAATCGTGAAAATTAAATGAAAGATTGGAAGTTTGTTTTGAATTTCGCGCAAAGTTACTCCAAGGCTATCAGCGCTAGTCGTCCCCAATTTAACAGTGATAGACTAGAGGGAGGGCAGCTAGTCAACACCACCCACCGC
>NW_013698015.1:0-650 GCF_000517525.1 Limulus polyphemus | reverse complement strand
ATTGTGACTACTTTGTGCTCATGTGTATCTTACTCTTCTCGAATTAATATTCACACCTGCTGTCTGTTTCGTAAAACATATCCTGAGATACTTAACATCACTTTTCGAAAGTATCGTTTTTCTACCTTGACTATTTTTATTACTAAGTGCTCCAGTTTCACGTACTCACTTAGGGTCTTGCATACAGTCCTGAATGATACATAGAGTTTTCTCGCTTTTGCATGGAGCATTTTTGACCAGCCATAAATTTGATTTCTACACGTTTGTCATTCGGGATTTTAGTCCTGTAGGTCATGGCTGAGATAACACTACTACTACTACTACTACTGGGCATAATATAACTGCCTGTACTTTCATATTGGTTGGATGACAATCAAACATAGTGTTTGTTTAAACGGAACTCTACTCTAATGCAGTTAAATTCCCAAAAATTGGACAACACTGCTAAATCCAATTACTTAGAAACCTCAAGAAAGACTATAAATTCAAAATGTTTAGTAAAGATCTATCAGAACATAGAACCGACAGAAACAGCAAATAACCTAATGCACTCCATTTCTTATCGTCTATAATCTGGATATAAGTAATATAATCCAAATGAATACGGGATTATGATTTTCAAATCAAATGCTAACCGAACAAACGGCACG
>NW_013698014.1:0-650 GCF_000517525.1 Limulus polyphemus | reverse complement strand
AGAGTACATGGATAGCTTAATCTCTCGTTCAATAATTACAGAGTACTTGGATATCTTAATCTCTCATTCAATAATTACAGAGTACTTGGATATCTTAATCTCTCGTTCAATAATTACAGAGTACTTGGATATCTTAATCTCTCGTTCAATAATTACAGAGTACTTGGATATCTTAATATCTCATTCAATAATTACAGGGTACTTGGATATCTTAATCTCTCGTTCAATAATTACAGAGTACTTGGATATCTTAATCTCTCGTTTAATAATTACAGAGTACTTGGATATCTTAATATCTCGTTCAATAATTACAGAGTACTTGGATATCTTAATTTCTCGTTCAATAATTACAGAGTACATGGATATCTTAATCTCTCGTTCAATAATTACAGAGTACTTGGATATCTTAATCTCTCGTTCAATAATTACAGAGTACTTGGATATCTTAATTTCTCGTTCAATAATTACAGAGTACATGGATATCTTAATCTCTCGTTCAATAATTACAGAGTACTTGGATATCTTAATCTCTCGTTCAATAATTACAGAGTACATGGATATCTTAATCTCTCGTTCAATAATTACAGAGTACATAGATATCTTAATCTCTCGTTCAATAATTACAGAGTACTTGGATATCTTAATCTATC
>NW_013698013.1:0-650 GCF_000517525.1 Limulus polyphemus | reverse complement strand
ATTACACCAGGATGGAGGTGCAGATAGTTTATTAACAATAACAAGGTTGCAATACAAATGGCGCAAATAATTAATACCGCAGTTGTGTACTTAAACTTAATTAGGCGTTGTTGCAAGCTGTGTAAACTCTGGACTATAACTTAATACTCGACCTTAATAATACTTAATAATCGACCTTAGTGTAACATAAACATAACATAATATACATGAAAACTAATAGTTTCCTTAATCTTGGTAATATTCAATCACTGAAGGCAAAACCATTTCCCTCTTTTTTCTGTTGTTTTAATCAACTTAATAATACTTAATAATCGACCTTAGTGTAACATAAACATAACATAATATACATGAAAACTAATAGTTTCCTTAATCTTGGTAACATTCAATCACTGAAGGCAAAACCATTTCCCTCTTTTTCTGTTTTTTTAATCAACTTTGTAAAAAAAAATGACTCTCAACATAACTTTATCTAAAACGGTTTTTTAGCATTAAGTCCGCTGAACACCGACCGCCTTATACACAGCCATTACCGCCCCCACCGGTAAATTAGGGGTTACTGCAAGAGTGTTACTTGGCCACTCGTTACACGGGAACTATGAATTATTCGCATCGGGAGAAAATCACGAAACTCTTTTATTACTAACAGGCTA
>NW_013698012.1:0-650 GCF_000517525.1 Limulus polyphemus | reverse complement strand
GTTGGATCAAACAGTTAAATCAAAAGTCACCAAAGAAAACATACTGATGAGAACCCTTATAATTGTTCACTTTATGGAAAATAACTTGGATCAAACAGTTAATTAAAAAGTCAACAAAGAAAACATACAGATGAACACCCTTATAATTGTTCACTTTATGGAAAATAACTTGGATCAAACAGTTAATTAAAAAGTCACCAAATAAAACATACTTATGAGAATCCTTATAATTGTTCACTTTGTGGAAAACAACTTGGATCAAACAGTTAAATGAAAAGTCACCAAACTAGTACAGAATGTGGTTTTGCTGGGATGACTACTTGCATTTTATTTCTAGTACAGAATGTGGTTACACTGGACTGACTACTTTCATTTTACTTCTAGTACAGAATGTGGTTACAATGGGCTGACTGCAACCATTTTGTTTCTAGTACATAATGTAGTTATGTTGGGCTGACTACTTTCATTTTGTTTCTAGTACAGAATGTGGTTACACTGGGCTGACTACTATCATTTTGTTTCTAGTACAGAATATAGTTATGCTGGGCTGACTATTTTCATTTTACTTCTAGTACAGAATGTGGTTACACTGGGCTGACTACTATCATTTTGTTTCTACTACAGAATGTGGTTACACTGGGTTGACTACG
>NW_013698011.1:0-650 GCF_000517525.1 Limulus polyphemus | reverse complement strand
ATATATATATATATATATATATATATATATATATATATATATAGTTTAAAGTGGATTCGATTGATGAAATCGTATTGTTGTGGAAGAAGAATACACTACCGTCACATAGATTACGTGGTTTGGTAAATAAAAGGCTAAGCTACAATGGAAAAGTTAAGGCTATTATTATCACATCGTGATAAAATCGGGATAGAAGGACCTGTATGAGATGCTGATTATTTATTATTTCCACTTCTAGCTTGCCATACCTGTTTCTACTTGAATGTATATGTAACTATGGATGTATATTGTGATGTGTCGTCTGAAGCTGAGGAAAGATTCTGTCATCTTTTAAGGGGTCAAGAACCGCGATAGTTACGGGAGAAGGGGAAGGGAGATATAAAGTTATCTTCTGTAACCAAGCACTAGCTTCGTACCTAAAAACATTAGGCCTATAACGCACTACAAGGGGCATTGAACTAAACGTCGACACGAGAAAAAGTGGCTAGTTTGTAAAGCGAAAGGGTTTTCTCACCAATGACATGACTTTTACTGTTGCGAGCGAACTGCACGCATTCATTGTAATCTAACGAGAGAAGAAATTTAAACAATCCTCATCTCCTTGTTCATGAAGAACGTGTAACTATTTCTATGTTAAGCTTTGTTTGTTT
>NW_013698010.1:0-650 GCF_000517525.1 Limulus polyphemus | reverse complement strand
GCGAGTCGAGCGCCTTAACCACCTGGCCATGCCGGGCTACAAAAACGTAAAATTATAGTTTTCTACAATAGTATTTGTTAAACATAACTATTTTCACAGATCCTTTAAACTTCAGCAAAACAAATCAACTTTTAAAGAAGCTACAAATGAAAATTAAATTATTTCGAGATTCAAATAAATGTCCTTTTCATGGTGAATATATCTTATGCAATGTATTAATTATGGAAATGAAAACTACAGAATAAGTGAATTAGAGAAGTGTTTTATACATTAGGCGACAGATGATTGTAAACTTATGTAAGGTAAATTATTGGCTATGCTATGATATTTTCCTCAATCAAATAATGGATAAATTGAGATAGTATGTGTAAAAAACTAACATATGTAACGGTGTTATAATGTGTTTGTTTGTGTTTTATAGCATGCAACATTAGGCTATCTGCTGTCTCCACCGCGGGGGAATCGAACCTAAGATTTTAGATTTGGAAGTTCGTAAACTTACCACAGTCCCACCGGGGAATAACAGTGTTATAATAGTTGTCTTGTGAACATAATATAATAGTATAAATAAATCTAGAAACTGATGACATAATCACATGTTAACACACTTTGAGACACCCTATGATGAGATCAGCATCATATTGAACTAT
>NW_013698009.1:0-650 GCF_000517525.1 Limulus polyphemus | reverse complement strand
AGGGTAAAGATTATATTTTATATGGTAAGGATTAGTAACACAGTATTATTCGTATATATATATATATATTTTTTACATTGGGGTTTTAATTGTTTCAGTCAATATAAATGCCATTATTTCTACATGTAAGGTCAGGGTAAAGAGTTTTAACGGTTACCAGTTTCCATGTGTTTTTCACTTCTACCAATCCAGCTATACATATTTGTTGGGAAATACACGTTAAAGTTTATACAGTAACGACCTTTGCTGTTGTTGCTATTGGATTACCTCACGTGATCTACAGATGGGATTGAAAACGACCAGGCTTTAGTTTTTCGTCATTATCAGTCTACTACAACTGTCTCTCTGGGTTAGAAGGTGAAATATATTTTTCAGCAAGAGTTGGTATGTATTATTTCACAGTTAGCTACATACTTAGTAGCGATTTATTTTATAGTTCTAAGGTTTGTATGTGAGGCTATTTTTTACATTATATCAGACAGTGTACGTCTCGGTAAAAAGAAAGTATTTCGTACTAACATGTAAAACTTAATTGTAGGATAATAACTGGAACAGGCGTTCTGCAGTTTGAATTAAACCTTCTCTAAAGATATTGACCAGATTTTATTAACTGGAAAAATACCACTTTCTCTACACAGCATTTATTATTT
>NW_013698008.1:0-650 GCF_000517525.1 Limulus polyphemus | reverse complement strand
GTTAAACTTATATTAAAGTTTTTCTTCATTATCCATTCAAGCATTACAGGTACGTTTTGTTCTGGCATTCCTAAAAATTTAATTTTATCTATATTAACTACAAGACAATTTTTGCTACATAAATATATTTTAAGTGATCAATTATTGCAAGTCTAAATAATTTATATTAGCAAGCAAAAGGTTTTAGTGAATTCTTATTTTAGGTTAAATAGTCACGTTTCTAGGAAAGATTGGTGTATTTAAGTTATGTAGGTGTTAAGTCTTATTTTAACTAATTTCTGTTCAAATTGTTGATGCTTTTCTGTTTATCATTGTTCAAAATGTTGGCTGACATACAAGAGTAACAAATGTTTTTTTTACATTTAATTATTTGAATGTCAATCAAAATTGACTGGATATATAAAGTATAATTTTCTGACCAACAATAAAAAATATATATATATATGTTAAAGGTTTTTTTTTTTCACCAGAGGCATTAATTTATATCAATTTTTTAAAGCTAAAACTAAATATTATATAATATGTTTGTACTAAACTTAAAGCGACTTGTTAAAGTACTACTAGCATCTGAAGGGAAAAAATCAGAATATCAGTGATGACCATCTTTTCCAGAAAGGGGAAAAAACTAGTATTATGGGTGGTCTTTCTTT
>NW_013698007.1:0-650 GCF_000517525.1 Limulus polyphemus | reverse complement strand
TATCCGTTAATAAATATGTTAAAACTCTAGACCAGACAGGGTATCTGTTAATAAATATGTTAAAACTCTAGACCAGACAGGGTATCTGTTAATAAATATGTTAAAACTCTAGACCAGACAGGGTATCTGTTAATAAATATGTTAAAATTCTAGACCAGACAGGGTATCTGTTAATAAATATGTTAAAACTCTAGACCAGACAGGGTATCTGTTAATAAATATGTTAAAATTCTAGACCAGACAGGGGTATCTGTTAATGAATATGTTAAACCTCTAAACCAGACAGGGTATCCGTTAATAAATATGTTATAACTCTAGACCAGACAGGGTATCTGTTAATAAATATGTTAAAACTCCTAAATTTTCGAAATATAGTTTGTTCAAAGGTGTGAAAATTAACGTAAGGAAAAGCGACAACTTGAATAACACAGCGGTATATATTGTAAAACAAACTGAAATAAAATATTTGAAATTGCTATCTGTGTGTTGTATGTTACAATGTTTACGAATCTGTATCTTTAGAATCGAAATTTATTAAGTGAACGATCTTACGGATCAATAAAATCAATGATGATTTCATATTGATGTACTAGGTTACCAAGAATGATGATTTCAAATTGATGTACTAGGTTACCAAGAATGATGATTTT
>NW_013698006.1:0-650 GCF_000517525.1 Limulus polyphemus | reverse complement strand
AAGTTGTTAGCTGAGTATTTGTAGTGTTTCAAAGGTTGGCTTGTTAAAGAACAGGTTGGAAACATTGAAGATGGTCATCATGTCTTGTTAGGTTATCGTGGTTGCTTTTATAATCTCTACAAAGTGGACTCAGTTCTTAATATTTGACGATGTTCTACCGTATAATGGTGATATTATATCTACAGGATATTTAAGTAAAGAATAGCATGGGAAATTGCTCCAGCTAACTATGGGGCAGAGAAGGTTCGATTTATATCACCAGAAATAATTAATGATTTGTCAAACTATGATAATCTGAAGAATGTTGTTATCGCTCGTTATGATAGAATTTTATGGGGAAGAACCTTAGACTTTTAAGTATGCCAATGGTAGTATCCCATAGTAGTTTACGACAAATAGCGATTAAAACTTAACATTCTGAAGCGTTTGGAACGCTGCTTGAGGGGCAGACCTCGAATTCTCAAATTCTCACTACCGTTGGAGCTGATTTACTGAAGGAGTGGTTGTCCATATCGCCTGATCTGTACCAAAATCAGTTGCATACGATAATATCAAAATCCAAGACGTAATTACCGCCAACATGGGGGTTCCATCAGGGAAACACGCCAGCCTCTTCCTGGTAAGGTGTTTTCTAATACGTATGGTAATGT
>NW_013698005.1:0-650 GCF_000517525.1 Limulus polyphemus | reverse complement strand
GAAAAATACGGTACATCTTCTATACGCTCTGATGTTTTAATGGAAAACATCATAAATGTCATTTTTTCCCAAGGTATACCACAACTTATCAATTCTTCTAAAATACAGCTTCAAATAGCTAAATTATATTTTTTTTATTATGATGATATTTTTATCTCTACAAAGGGAGACATGATCACATCAAACAAGTGATACATACTCATATTAGTGTTATAAACTCAAATGAAACAATCCCAGAATTCATAGAAACATGTAAGTTCCATCTTCTTGTTCACACTGGCCAACTGCCAACTTTAGATTTGAGTTCTAGCCATTCCTTATCAGTCCAAATATAATAACTGCTTTCCAAAAAGGTCATTCGTCAGTGCATTTTCCGTTTATTGAGATCGGGAATTGTTATTTCAAGTTGATATTGAGGAATTTATCCAAATTTGATATGAGCTTCTTGATTACTTTTTTTAGTCCACGAACTGTAACTGGTAATGTTGAAGTTGGAATTTTAAAACAGAATGACACCTTATACGCCCCAGAGGAAAGACAACCAGCCAGCAGCACCCACCGCCATAAGATATTTGTCTAGGTCTTTGAACTGAATAGAAGGATTGGCTGTCATTTTGTAAAAAATTGGCCATAAATGAGAGAGCGAAACG
>NW_013698004.1:0-650 GCF_000517525.1 Limulus polyphemus | reverse complement strand
AAGAGTTTTAGAAATAGATGGAGTTTATTTAAAAGTTTTGGAAGTAGATGGAGTTTCTTCAGGAAGTTTAGAAGTAGATTGAGTTTCTTTAGGAAGTTTAGAAGTAGATGGAGTTTCCTCAGGAAGTTTAGAAGTAGATGGAGTTTATTTAAAAGTTTTGGAAGTAGATGGAGTTTGTTCAGATGGTTTAGAAGTAGGAGTTTCTTTAGGATTTTTTGAAGTAAATGCAGTTTCTTCAGTCAACTCTTTAAACCGAACGTTCAAATAAAACCAACCTGTTAAGTCACTGAGTTCAGGTATCTTTCTTCCTTTTGTATAGATGCTGACTACCTTTACAGAAATTTAAAAATTATGCTTTATTCCCATTAAAAAATATAAATACGTATGCTCACAGAAAGGACGATTTAAATGTGCATGTTCGTATTCACAGTACCAATCTTCAATATATGATCATTCATATATCATGTAACGACTCAGTTATCTTAAAACTACGTTGTATGGCTTCCTATCACAAAGTTCACATTTCTTACAGAATTAATGAAGTGCACAATAATTGTTAAAGTACAGTTACTTAAACAGAGTCAGTTCAACAATTGTTAAAGTGCCGTTATTTAAACAGAGTCAGTTCAACAATTGTTAAAGTGTCGTTA
>NW_013698003.1:0-650 GCF_000517525.1 Limulus polyphemus | reverse complement strand
ATTGCGAGTCGAGCGCCCTAACCACCTGGCCATGCCGGGCCATTTTTGAAAGAATTTAACGCTGTTCTGCTTTAGTCTTCCAAACGTCTCTTTCTTTCAAAGTGGTTGAAAAAACAAAGATTTAACGACTTTGTTGTCAACGAAACATAAAAAAACGATGTGAAAAGAACACTCGTTGAATTCTTGTTAGTTATGGTATGTTCGAGTCACACTTACAGACTCGACTAATTACAATATTCAGTCATTTGTAACTAAACACTTATCACATTTCGAGATCATTATTATGACACACGAATATTAAAACTGTGAAATAAACTAGACTGAAGAGAGAGAATAGAGTTATCGAGAACTGCTATATTTTAACTGACCTCTCATAATCTGGTTATGATCAACTCGTCCGACATGCCCGACTAAACACTTAACACATTTCGAGATCATTATTATGACACACGAATATTAAAACTGTGAAATAAACTGACTGAAGAGAGAGAATAGAGTTATCGAGAACTGCTATATTTTAACTGACCTCTCATAATCTGGTTATGATCAACTCGTCCGACATGCCCGACAAATTCTCTCGAGAACTATTCTTCTTCATCGTGATTCGGTCCATTTTTCGGACCAGGAAGGGTCAGGTTTAGCGTTGTCCT
>NW_013698002.1:0-650 GCF_000517525.1 Limulus polyphemus | reverse complement strand
AAATAAACTCCTCCTTTTGGACTGTTTTTACCCTGGGATAGCTAAAGTTCAATTTTTTTAGTTTCTCACTGAACATAGTCTTTTCGTTAATATTATATTCTCTGAATTTTAAGTTTTCCAACGAAATAATCACTATCAGATATTTTCTTTAAATTTTGCCTCTTTTCGTTAATGTTATATTGTCTGAATTTTAAGTTTTCCAACGAAATAATCACTATGAGATATTTTTCTTTAAATTTTGTTTAAAAAACTGTTTTATGACGATGTATTTTTTGGAAAAGGTGAAAATAATTTTGATGAAAGGATATCCATTTTGAAAGTCTTACATCGAGGGCATCTTTGTATCGAAATATGAGGAAAAACAATTTTTTTCAAAATTTCGGCAAAAACATGGACTATTGCCTTGGCTTTTTGCCCAATAGTTATATTATAATCTGTTATCAAAATTTTGGTTTGCATCGATTTTACTGTTTTTTGTTTTCAGATATATTGTAAAAAACAACAGCTTTAAAAATAAGATTATTCAAACAAAATCCCCATATGTAAAAGGCCATGACGTCTTCCTATGAAATAAACTCCTTCTTTTGGACTGTTTTTACCCTGGGATAGCTAAAGTTCAATTTTTTAGTTTCTCACTGAACATAGTCTTT
>NW_013698001.1:0-650 GCF_000517525.1 Limulus polyphemus | reverse complement strand
AAACAACAACAACAACACCAAAAAAAAAAAAAAAATAGAGATTAAAGCATAGGAAATAAATTATTAACATTTCGAGTGTCACAAAAAACAAACTTAACAGCCGATGTCACTAAACTAACTAAGGCTCAAAATGGGATACCCAGCAAAGAAAAACGTTGACAAACATGGACGGTCAGGCAAGATATTTTTCGTTCAAACTACAGCGAACAAGAAGAAAGATTATAACCCGCCTGACGAGGAATTCTGCATTTACTAATTCCGTAATGGAACACGTGACATCGCGTAACTTTTTGGCATTAATATACCGGTGTAATTGGATTTGCGTAGATTTAATCAGAGCATATCCTGATTAATGTAATCACAAACTTCATTCTCCTCGACGCACATTTGTAATTGCTGTCGTTCTGAATCACCATTAACAAACTAAGTGTAAACACTTTGATCATTTAATTTGACTGTAAAAAAAAAATGAAGTGGCGGAACACTTTAATTATAAATGCAATGCCTGGAACTAACTGAAAAACATAAGGTACTATACACACTCGTTTAATTTATATACGTGAACTTAAGAAAAATCTGAATTGAAAAGAATGGCAGACACTTCACACAGTCCCAACTTACGAGACTTTATATGTAACAGAGGTGTTTGT
>NW_013698000.1:0-650 GCF_000517525.1 Limulus polyphemus | reverse complement strand
CAGACACGTTATTCTACAGTGTTGACTTCAATACAGA
This sequence comes from Limulus polyphemus, assembly GCF_000517525.1. Lineage (NCBI taxonomy): Eukaryota > Metazoa > Arthropoda > Merostomata > Xiphosura > Limulidae > Limulus > Limulus polyphemus. The sequence continues at coordinate 613 of NW_013698000.1, read as the reverse complement.
CACGTTATTCTACAGTGTTGACTCCAATACAGACACGTTATTCTACAGTGTTGACTTCAATACAGACACATTATTCTACAGTGTTGACTTCAATACAGACACGTTATTCTACAGTGTTGACTTCAATACAGACACGTTATTCTACAGTGTTGACTTCAATACAGACACGTTATTCTACAGTGTTGACTTCAATACAGACACGTTATTCTACAGTGTTGACTTCAATACATACACGTTATTCTACAGTGTTGACTTCAATACATACACGTTATTCTACAGTGTTGCCTTCGATACAGACACGTTATTCTACAGTGTTGACTTCGATACAGACACGTTATTCTACAGTGTTGACTTCGATATAAACACATTATTCTACAGTGTTGACTTCGATATAAACACATTATTCTACAGTGTTGACTTCAATATAAACACATTATTCTACAGTGTTGACTTCAATATAAACACATTATTCTACAGTGTTGACTTCAATATAAACACATTATTCTACAGTGTTGACTTCAATATAAACACATTATTCTACAGTGTTGACTTCAATATAAACACGTTATTCTACAGTGTTGACTTCAATATAAACACATTATTCTACAGTGTT
>NW_013697999.1:0-650 GCF_000517525.1 Limulus polyphemus | reverse complement strand
CATCATGTGTATCTATGATATCAGATCAACTTGCCAGCATCATGTGTGTCTATGATATCAGATCATACTTGCCAGCACCATGTGTATCTATGATATCAGATCACACTTACCAGCTTGTGTATCTATGATATCAGATCAAATTTGCCAGCATCATGTGTGTCTATGATATCAGATCATACTTGCCAGCACCGTGTGTATCTATGATATCAGATCACACTTACCAGCTTGTGTATCTATGATATCAGATCAAATTTGCCAGCATCATGTGTGTCTATGATATCAGATCACACTTGCCAGCATCATGTGTGTCTATGATTTCAGATCATGTGTGTCTATGATATCAGATCATACTTGCCAGCACCACGTGTGTCTATGATATCAGATCATACTTGCCAGCATCATGTGTGTCTATGATATCAGATCATACTTGCCAGCATCATGTGTGTCTATGGTATCAGATCATACTTACCAGCATCGTGTGTATCTATGATATCAGATCACACTTACCAGCTTGTGTATCAATGATATCAGATCACACTTACCAGCTTGTGTATCTATGATATCAGATCACACTTACCAGCTTGTGTATCTATGATATCAGATCACACTTACCAGCTTGTGTATCTATGATATCAGATCATACTTGCCAG
>NW_013697998.1:0-650 GCF_000517525.1 Limulus polyphemus | reverse complement strand
TTTGGTGGGACGGGGATTGAACCCCACGACCCTCGGATTGCGAGTCGAGCGCCCTAACCACCTGGCCATGTCAGGTCCCTTTCACATGAAGCGGACTCATTATCTTGTCTTTGTGTTAACTTGTTTAAGGATAGAAGGGTGTAAACTTTGCTACAGGTCTGATAGCATTACTTACTATTTTTGCGCATCATTACCAAAATCTCCAAATACTTTAACACCTCAAATGCCATGAATACATACGGCCGATTCTGATGGGTGGAAGTTATAGTAATGTAAGAGAAATAACACCAATGAAATGTTATATGAATATACAAAAAAAAAGAAACAAAGTTACAAAAATAAACATTTTTATACAGTTACCTAACTTTTAGAACGACAAGAAACTGGCAATGAAGCTTAACTATTATGAATAATTTGTCCACGCTCTCAGCAACAAGGACAGTGTGCAAATACTCGTAACCTATTAAAATAAAGTCAAGAGCATTTTAGTGTTTGTTAATAAATTCAACGTGAAGATGAAATAATAACTCATTACAAAAATAAAGGCAGGTGCGGTTTCAGATGCCCTCGAAGTTGGCGACGGAATATTTCCGCATCATTTCCATAGCACAACGTTAATCATTTCTTGTTCCTAACGCACTGGAATAATT
>NW_013697997.1:0-650 GCF_000517525.1 Limulus polyphemus | reverse complement strand
ATAAGTAATAAATACTACAGTTGGAACCTCATTGTATTTAGAACTTGGTTATACAACCTCCCAATGAGTATTGAAACACTGCATTAAACATGAGGGAATCCCCAATAGCTGCGGCACTTGAAATTCTTTTAGGCAGGATTAGATTAAATTTATATATGAGACCTTTGTTTCCCATTTTATTAGCTATATTTTTGTGTACCAGCAATACCAAGCGTGGGGTGCGCGTATACCTGATTCAGTTTTATTACTCATCAGGATCTCTACCAGCCTATTTTAGTCAGAATTAAATAAATTTATCTATGAGACCTTGGGTGTGGTCAAATTCATAAATCGAAAGGGATTGACCTCCTGAGTCTAAAACTGTAATTAGATCTCAAAGCGGTCAAGAGATAATGGAGCTATGAACTAAAGGTTTGTATTGAAAAAAAACAAAAAATTCTTTGACCCTCAGAATGTCACTGCTAAGTTGACTAACCCAAACAGCATCTTCTTGAACTGGTAGCATCTGTCTGTTGTCACAAAAGTTGTCTTCTCTTTAGATTCTGTCTCCATTTAGGTCGATATTGGTAAAGAACCCCATCTAGTTTTGCCATGGGTTGCCCATGGGATCGGAGTCGAATTTCATCATGAGGTTCAGCTTCCGGAAATCT
>NW_013697996.1:0-650 GCF_000517525.1 Limulus polyphemus | reverse complement strand
CACTCTAGATAGTGGGTCAGCATCATTTAAGCCTTCTGTCCACTCTAGGTAGTGGGTCAGCATCATTCAATCCTTGTGTCCACTCTAGGTAGTGGGTCAGCATCATTTAAGCCTTCTGTCCACTCTAGGTAGTGGGTCAGCATAATTCAATCCTTGTGTCCACTCTGGGGCTCACCATACGGAATAATTTATCAGCATCACTCAAGCCTTCTGTTCACCCTAGATAGTGGGTCAGCATCATTCAATCTTTGTGTCCACTCTAGATAGTAGGTCAGCATCACTCAAGCCTTCTGTCCACTCTAGATAGTGGATCTGCATCACTCAAGCCTTCTGTCCACTCTAGGTAGTGGGTCAGCATCATTTAAGCATTATGTCCACTCTAGGTAATGGGTCAGCATCATTCAATCCTTGTGTCCGCTCTAGGTAGTGTGTCAGCATCATTAAGCCTTCTGTCCACTCTAGGTAGTGGGGCAGCATCATTCAATCCTTGTGTCCACTCTAGGTAGTGGGTCAGCATCATTCAATCCTTGTGTCCACTCTAGGTAGTGGGTCAGCATTATTCAATCCTTGTGTCCGCTCTAGGTAGTGGGTCAGCATCATTCAATCCTTGTGTCCACTCTAGGTAGTGGGTCGGCATCATTTAAGCCTTC
>NW_013697995.1:0-650 GCF_000517525.1 Limulus polyphemus | reverse complement strand
TGGGCTTGACCCGTTGTTTCGATATACTTTGTTTGAAACATGATAGTTAGATGTACGACTCGGCCTGACTTTGTTTGAAACATGGTAGCTAGATGTACGACTCGGCTTGACCCGTTTCTCCGGTATACTTTGTACATCTAGCTACCATGTTTAAAACAAAGTATATTAAATCAACGGGTCAAGCCGAGTCGTACATCTAGCTACCATGTTTCAAACAAAGTATATCGAAACAACGGGTCAAGCCCAGTAGTACATCTAACTATCATGTTTCAAACAAAGTATACCGGAGAAACGGGTCAAGCCGAGTCGTACATCTAGCTACCATGTTTTAAACAAAGTATATCGAAACAACGGTTCAAGCCGAGTCGTACATCTAGCTACCATGTTTCAAACAAAGTCAGGCCGAGTCGTACATCTAACTATCATGTTTCAAACAAAGTATATCGAAACAACGGGTCAAGCCCAGTAGTACATCTAACTATCATGTTTCAAACGACTCGGCTTGACCCGTTGTTTCGATATACTTTGTTTGAAACATGGTAGCTAGATGTACGACTCGGCTTGACCCGTTGTTTCGATATACTTTGTTTGAAACATGATAGTTAGATGTACGACTCGGCTTGACCCGTTGTTTCGATATACTTTGTTTG
>NW_013697994.1:0-650 GCF_000517525.1 Limulus polyphemus | reverse complement strand
ATATCAAAATCTTGGTTTCACACTGTAGTAACTAACCTAGATTTAGTTATATCAAAATCTTGGTTTCACACTGTTAACTTAATCTAGGTTAGTTACTACAGTGTGAAACCAAAATTTTGGTATAACTAAATCTAGGTTAGTTACTTATCCTATGTTGTTTTCACACTGTAGTAACTAACCTAGACTTAGTTATATCAAAATCTTGGTTTCACACTGTAGTAACTAACCCAAATTTATTTATATCAAAATCTTGGTTTCACACTGTAGTAACTAACCTAGATTTAGTTATATCAAAATCTTAGTTTCACACTGTAGTTTTTGGCCTACTTATATTTTCTTCTAATACAGAAATATGTTTTAGTTCATTGTTTCAATAAACCGTAATTTGTTTCATTAAATTCATATTCTCCAAAGTTCAAAAGTTACCTGATTTTATTAATCACTCACTTCCCTGTTCAACTGTAAATACAATCATTTCTAATGGACTCAGTTATGAATTGAAATAAAAAATATATATATATTAAAATAACATTTGCCTGGTTGATCACGTGAAAATCGAGGCTACAGACAGAAAGCTTCTTTACAGGGTGGCTACAAATAAATAAATGGAAAGATAGATATCAATATATATATATATATATATATATATA
>NW_013697993.1:0-651 GCF_000517525.1 Limulus polyphemus | reverse complement strand
GGTCATCACTGTTGTTAACGTAACCATTCTAGTGAACAGTTGGTCATCACTGTTGTTAACGGCAACTGTTCACCAGAATGGTTACGTTAACAATAGTGATGGCCTACTGTTCAACAGAATGGTTACGTTAACAACAGTGATGACCAACTGTTCACCAGAATGGTTACGTTAACAACAGTGATGACCAACTGTTCACCAGAATGGTTCCATTAACAACAGTGATGACCTACTGTTCACCAGAATGGTTCCCTTAACAACAGTGATGGCCTACTGTTCAACAGAATGGTTACGTTAACAACAGTGATGACCAACTGTTCACCAGAATGGTTATCATCACTGTTGTTAACGTAACCATTCTGGTGAACAGTTGGTCATCACTGTCGCCAAAGTAACCATTCTGGTGAACAATTGGTCATCACTGTCGCCAAAGTAACCATTCTGGTGAACAGTAGGCCATCACTGTTGTTAACGTAACAATTCTGGTGAACAGTTGGTCATCATTGTTGTTAAAGTAACCATTCTGGGGAACAGTTGGTCATCACTGTCGCCAAAGTAACCATTCTGGTGAACAATTGGTCATCACTGTTGTTAACGTAACCATTCTGGTGAACAGTAGGCCATCACTGTTGTTAACGTAACCATTATGGTGAA
>NW_013697992.1:0-651 GCF_000517525.1 Limulus polyphemus | reverse complement strand
TACATTTCAGCTATTCATAAGCTGGAGCTACTTGGAAGAGTATTTAATGTACATTTCATCTATTCATAAACTGGAGCTACTTGGAAGAGTACTTAATGTGCATTTCATCTATTCATAAGCTGGAGCTACTTGGAAGAGTATTTAATGTGCATTTCACCTATTCATAAGCTGGAACTACTTGGAAGTGTATTTAATGTACATTTCATTTATTCATAAGCTGGAGCTACTTGGAAGAGTATTTAATGTACATTTCATCTATTCATAAGCTGGAGCTACTTGGAAGAGTATTTAATGTGCATTCACTCCAGCTTATGAATAGGACATTAAGTACTCTTCCAAGTAGACATTTCATCTATTCATAAGCTGGAGCTACTTGGAAGAGTATTTAATGTACATTTCATCTATTCATAAGCTGGAACTGCTTGGAAGAGTATTTAATGTACATTTCATCTATTCATAAACTGGAACTACTTGGAAGAGTATTTAATGTGCATTTCACCTATTCGTAAGATGGAGCTACTTGGAAGAGTATTTAATTTACATTTCACCTATTCATAAGCTGGAGCTACTTGGAAGAGTATTTAATGTGCATTTCACCTATTCATAAGCTGAAGCTACTTGGAAGAGTATTTAATGTGCATTTCATCTATT
>NW_013697991.1:0-651 GCF_000517525.1 Limulus polyphemus | reverse complement strand
AAGTAACCAACATTTAAAATAAAAAACACCAGGTATATTGTAAATAACCAATGTTCAAAATATAAAACATCAGGTATATTGTAAATAACCAATGTTTAAAATAAAAAACACCAGGTATATTGTAAATAACCAATGTTCAAAATATAAAACATCAGGTATATTGTAAATAACCAATGTTCAAAATATAAAACATCAGGTATATTGTAAATAACCAATGTTTAAAATAAAAAACACCAGGTATATTGTAAATAACCAACGTTTAAAATATAAAACACCAGGTATATCGTAAATAACCAATGTTTAAAATATAAAACACCAGGTATATTGTAAATAACCAATGTTTAAAATATAAAACACCAGGTATATTGTAAATATCTAATGTTTTAAAATATATATAGAACAGATTTTCATCTGTTTAGTGTCTTCACCTCACAAATTTTTACAAGGAACTGACTGACCCACTTTTGATGAACTTTGGTAGATGAACTCAGATGGAACCCTTAATGTTTGACATCAAATGAAAAAGAAATCTGAGAAATGGTTCAAGTTTAAAATCTTAAATACACAAAGATGATGAAAAACAAAAATAAACACTTTCCAAACATCATAACAAATGATGTATGTGAACATCATTTTTTCATCCCACGAAGA
>NW_013697990.1:0-651 GCF_000517525.1 Limulus polyphemus | reverse complement strand
GATGATAATCAATACTTTGTGAAAGATATGAGAAATGGAAACAGCTTAAATAGATCAGAAAATCAAATACAACACAATAATTTTACATTATATGGAATTGCAGAGATAGATGGTCCCTGCAACTCCAAGTATGGAGCTGAGTGAAGAGAAGATAATTAGAAATAACCAAAGAAAGTATAAAGCTGTAAGTTTTGGTTTTGAACAATCTTTATGTAGTACGTAAAAAATCAAATCATCTTTCCATTGTACAAATATTTGGGTTTCTTTTACGAGAAAAAACAAGTCAGAAATTCATGTATAATTTTGAGCAAAATCTATGGAAGGTTTATATAGAACTTGAGTAACGTTGTAGAATTAGAGCAGTGTATGATGGGTATATTTTATAAAGTTTATATAACAGAATTTAATGTTGTTGTTTTTTTTTCTGAAAAAGAAGTACCGGATATACTTAATTATATTAAAATTATGGCAGGAAACATGGAAAAGGAAAGCAGAAATTATGGAAATGATAAACTTGATAAACCATCTTGGTAGGACGTAAGTGAAAATATTCAAAGAAAACAATGTATGTGTTTTAGAAAATTTAGACTAGGCAGTAAAACGAAGACTTAATTTCATATGTAAAGAAAAATAAGTACAGAGGTCGAATAA
>NW_013697989.1:0-651 GCF_000517525.1 Limulus polyphemus | reverse complement strand
TTGAGAGGTAACTTAATGATTTTATGGAAGTTAATAGAGAGGTAATTTAAGGATTTGATGGAAGTCAGTAGAGAGGTAATTTAAGGATTTTATGGAAGTTAATAGAGAGGTAATTTAAGGCTTTTATGGAAGTCAATAGAGAGGTAATTTAAGGATTTGATGGAAGTTAATAGAGAAGTAATTTAAGGATTTGATGGAAGTCAGTAGAGAGGTAATTTAAGGATTTTATGGAAGTTAATTGAGAGGTAACTTAAGAATTTTATGGAAGCCAATAGAGAGGTAATTTAAGGATTTGATGGAAGTCAGTAGAGAGGTAATTTAAGGATTTGATGGTAGTTAATAGAGATTTAATTCATGGATTTGATGGAAGTCTATAGAGAGGTAACTTAAGGATTTGATGGAAGTTAATAGGGAGGTAATTTAATTATTTTATGGAAGTCAATAGAGAGGTAACTTAAGGATTTTATGGTAGTTAATAGAGAAGTAATTTAAGGATTTGATAGAAGTCAGTAGAGAGGTAAGTTAAGGATTTTATGGAAGTCAATAGAGAATTAATTTAACGATTTTATGGAAGTTAATAGAGACGTAACTTAAAGATTTGATGGTAGTTAATAGAGAGGTAAGTTAAGGATTTTATGGAAGTCAATAGAG
>NW_013697988.1:0-651 GCF_000517525.1 Limulus polyphemus | reverse complement strand
AAAGGTGTTGGGAAGTGGAAATAGCAATTCCTTCGTTTTGATCATGGGTAAAAGAGGCAAAGGTGTTGGGAAGTGGAAATAGCAATTCTTTCGTTTTGATCATGGGTAAAACAGGCGAAGGTGTTGGGAAGTGGAAATAAAACAATTCCTTCGTTTTTATCACGGCTAAAGCAGGTGATACTTATTTTCCCATACTTCGAATTGGTCATAATCAAAACCTTGAAACTGGAAATTTGCACGAGTTTCTGAAAAATAACAGGATCTGGGACTGGAGTCATTCTGATAACATTTCATTGTACAGTTAATCGTTTCCTCAACCAGTAAATGTGTGAAAAAAGTTTTTATTTTGTTTTTGTACATCAAAACGAAACACAAAAACCACAAGAACTGAAGTCCTTTATTATTATTATCATTCTACAAAAGATTTTGAAATTTTGATAAAAGTAGAAACCTTTATGACGAATTCTTCTCAATACCACAGGGTTTTACCAGATAAAGACCAGTTCTTCCCAATACCACAGGGTTTTACCAGATAAAGACCAGTTCTTCCCAATACCACAGGGTTTCACTAGATAAAGATCAGTTCTTCTCAATACCACAGGGTTTTACCAGATAAAGACCAGTTTTTCTCAATACCACAGGTTTTTACCA
>NW_013697987.1:0-651 GCF_000517525.1 Limulus polyphemus | reverse complement strand
GGAAAAAGAAAGGAAGGCTTTTCCACTGAACAGTTTTTCAATATTAAATAAACTTTATTTTGGTATTTTGTTTAGGTTTTCTTGCAACTAACTATCTATCCAGATTTTTCTGTTACAATGATCACATGAAATATATATATATATTCTTTATATCTTCTTCTTACGTCAGTATCTGTCGAAAATCATGAAATCCATCAATTAAAAACAAAAAATTAAATAAAAGATGTATATGGTAGTAATTACTGAAAATATTTCACTAATTATGCTTTAAATAAACTTTTAAATGTTATTTTTCTCGACTTCTTATATGTGAAAAAATTAAAGCCTTAAAATTTATTTAAGAAAACGAAAATGGGGTTTCGAAAATATCGATGATTACATTAAATATTTCATTCCTGATAAATTCAACTCAAGTTTTCAAGCAACTGTTAATTCTATAACAAAGTGTTCAGATATACACAACTTTTAAGATGAAAGCGGGCCCGGCATGGCCAGGTGGTTATGGTGCTCGACTCGCAATTTGCGGGTCGTGGATTCGAATCCCCGTCAAACCAAACATGCTGTAATAATGTCATTGTCAATCCCACTATTCGTTGGTAAGAGAATAGCCCAAGAGTTAGCAGTGGGTGGGGATGACTAGCTGCCTTCCCT
>NW_013697986.1:0-651 GCF_000517525.1 Limulus polyphemus | reverse complement strand
TGCCTAATGTGTGGCTCGTCGTGTACCATTACTATAAGGGATTTGAGTATACTAAACTTTATACATTATATAGGCTAAACTAATGTGACGTTTAGGCGGCTCGTTTAACTATTATACGTGATTACGTTTCCTTTGGGGGGGGGGAAGTAATGAAAATGTTCCAAAACGCGATATTAATTTTTTGACGACCTAATAAATTCAGTCTTCTAAGAATCATACTTTTCACGTATTGACCTACGTCTTTGGATTACACAGTACAAACAATATTCGATTAAAATCAAGTTTCACGCTGAAATCTAAAAGTAAACTTTACTGCAAGCTTCCTTGAAACTTATAAAAGCTATGAACAGTGGCATAGTGTTTTAAAGTACAAAAGAAATAAAAAATTAAATATGTCAACTAAAATGTTACAGATAAAGCTGCTAGCGCAAGGCCCTAATTGTTATATATTATTGCATTACATTGGGTGATAAGAACGTCAGGTGGCAGCATAGACGAATTGAGAGGTGAAATAAACCTATCCCATCAAAAAATTGTATTTGATGTCCAGATATCACTCAACATCTTAATAAAATCTGATATCAAAATCTGTAATACAATTCTCTCTCTCTTACATACACACGCATATATATATATATATATATATATATA
>NW_013697985.1:0-651 GCF_000517525.1 Limulus polyphemus | reverse complement strand
CAAACAAACTCTCAGCATGACTGAAATGCTCAACAATTACATTTGGCGGTGGGCGGTATAAGTATCTCAGTGCTTTAATAGATTAACTTAAACTTTTCCCGTCACTGAAGACGGGTACTTTTGCTTGTACGCTCTGTACTTTAGTATCAGCCCTCAGTGTATAGTTCAACTAACTTTAAGTATTCACAGTCTGCCTTAACTGTGAATTCTAACTCTCACTTTGCACTGTGTATTCCTCCAGTCTATACTGTCTACCCCAAATATACACTGTCAATCCTAACTCTTGAGTATATCAACGTTTCTCAAACTGGGATCCACGAGAATATTTCCAAGTGGTCCGCGACTCATGTCCGAAATGTCATAAAAATATTTTAAAAGATGTGATTTATATAATAAAGTAAAAATATTTTTCGTAAAATTAAATTTATATGAACTAAAATATTTAACTTTGAAATACAGCTTTTCATGTATAAGGAATCTTATTTTCTTCAAAACAACAACAAAAAAAAAACATCGATAGGGTTGGGAGCCGCAAAAAAATGTAAATTAAAAGGGTTTTCGGGTTACTAGATTTACCGCTGGTAACGTAATATTCAGTTAAAACTGTTGCTTAAGTGTTAGGAAAATAACGATGTAATTGTCAACCTACAA
>NW_013697984.1:0-651 GCF_000517525.1 Limulus polyphemus | reverse complement strand
TTTACTATTCCATATTGGGGAGTAAATCAATATTGTGGATCTACCTGTAAGTCAAACTTAACCATTCTCAAGAGCTGGATGCCGTGCAGGATGCTAACTTGGTGAAACTTCCTTGAAATTCCAAGATACTTCTCCAGATCCTTCTTACTTAAGGTATCCAAAACTCGCCCATCCACCAACTGTCTGGCAAAGTTGTCACTATATAATGATAAGCCTAAACTCGGCACCCAATCTTCTACTACCCATACGTGGGACAGTAGGTAAATTTTTGGAAATGAGCTAGAAAAAAAGATGGATAATTCTAAGTATATACATATTGATAACGTAAAAAAGAAACAGAAAATTTCAAACTATCTGACTTTTCGTTTGTATATGTAAAACAACCTGAATGTTAATTCTTTTTTTTTATTTAATAAAAACAAACAAAATGTACACCAGTTTCACTTGTTTGGGATTAATCCTACATGAAAACCGAACAATTTTACACTAGTTTCACTTGTTTGGGATTAATCCTACATGAAAACCGAACAATTTTACACCTGTTTCACTTGTTTGGGATTAATTCTATATGAAAAACGAACAGTTTTACACCAGATTCCCTTGTTTGGAATTAATCCTACATGAAAAACGAACAATTTTACACTAGTTTCA
>NW_013697983.1:0-651 GCF_000517525.1 Limulus polyphemus | reverse complement strand
AGCTTGGTCAAGAGATGAAACCAACAATATGATTATAATTAAATAAATAAAAGTAATAATAATTATTTATCTCAAATTTACATATATGTAGAATGAGAATTTAATAAACAGAAAAACCTTCATTACAAACTGCATAAAGAAGTAATTTGGTATATTAGTTGCTATTTTTCTATTAATCCTGTAGATTTTCACCTGAAATTGATTCATATTTTATAATGTGTACTATTGTTAATAACCAATGTTTAAAATATAAAACACCAGGTATATTGTAAATAACCAAAGTTTAAAATAAAAAACACCACGTACACTGTAAATAACCAATGTTTAAAATATAAAACACCAGGTATATCGTAAATAAAACACCAGGTATATTGTAAATAACCAATGTTTAAAATAAAAAACACCATGTATACTGTAAACAACCAACGTTTAAAATATAAAACACCAGGTATATCGTAAATAACCAACGTTTAAAATATAAAACACCAGGTATATTGTAAATAACTAATGTTTTAAAATATAAAACACCAGGTCTATTGTAAATAACCAATGTTTAAAATATAAAACACCAGGTATATTGTAAATAACCAATGTTTAAAATATAAAACACCAGGTATATTGTAAGTAACCAACATTTAAAATAAAAAACAC
>NW_013697982.1:0-651 GCF_000517525.1 Limulus polyphemus | reverse complement strand
CTTTATCTTAGACAGCACCACGGAAATCGTACTTTATCTTAGACAGCTTCACAGAAATCGTTCTTTATCTTAGACAGATCCACAGAAGTCGTTCTTTATCTTAGACAGCTCCACAGAAATCGTTCCTTATCCTAGACAGCTCCACAGAAATCGTTCTTTATTTTAGACAGCTCCACAAAAATCAATCTTTATCTTAGACAGCTCCACAGAAAACGTTCCTTATCCTAGACAGCTCCACAGAAATCGATCTTTCTCTTAGACAGCTCCACAGAAATTGTACTTTATCTTAGACAGCTCCACAGAAATCGTACTTTATCTTAGACAGCTCCACAGAAATCGTACTTTATCTTAGACAGCTCCACAGAAATTGTACTTTATCTTAGACAGCTCCACAGAAATTGTACTTTATCTTAGACAGCTCCACAGAAATAGTTCCTTATCCTAGACAGCTCCACAGAAATCGTTCCTTATCCTAGACAGCTCCACAGAAATCGTTCCTTATCTTAGACAGCTCCACAGAAATCGTTCTTTATCTTAGGCAGCTCCACAGAAATTGTACTTTATCTTAGACAGCTCCACAGAAATCGTACTTTATCTTAGACAGCTCCACAGAAATCGTAATTTATCTTAGACAGCTCCACAGAAAACGTT
>NW_013697981.1:0-651 GCF_000517525.1 Limulus polyphemus | reverse complement strand
GGTGGGTCAGCGATAAGTTTGCAGACTTACAATGCTCAAATCCGCTGTTCGATTCCTCTCGGTGGACATTGCGTTAATACAAAAACGACTTTCTCAGAAATTGATAAGCTTATTTATACAATTATGAAATACTAATATCGAAGCCTTTGACGTTTCTATAGTCAAATAATAGTTCAACGTTTGGTTGTTGTTAAGCGCAAAAGCTACACAATGAGCTATCTTTACTCTGCACGCCACGGCTATCGAAACTCGATTTTAGTTTTGTAAGCCCGTAGTCTTCCTGCTGAGACACTGGGGATGAGGTGGGAGGGGGTATTAAACGGTTTGATGCTCGTGCTTCTCTGAGGCATATGCTCAAAAATCATAGATTCTGTAGTTTGACAAAAATTTTAATCAAACGTTTTCTCGGTGATCATTTTTTTTGTGATGTATTTCAAAACGCTAACATTTTATCTCGGTTCTATATACATTTCCAGCTGAAATTGGCAACTAACCACTTCTGTGGGATGAAACAAGAGTGGGGTAGTCTAGGGAGGAATGTTGTTGTATTTAGTTTAATGAAGGGTGTATTTTCTTGGCACTCAACGTTCTGTTTGATAATTATCTTAGTGACAGTTGCTGGTTAAGATGCTATTTTACACAGCTCTGGGT
>NW_013697980.1:0-651 GCF_000517525.1 Limulus polyphemus | reverse complement strand
ATAACCGTTGATGGAATAGTAGAACATGGGTTATATAGAGCTGTATCCAGATAAAAATTATGTATATAATTTTATATAGCAACGGCTCTGATGGATAAACACCGTGACGATAGAATTTGCTGCAGCGGTTCACCATGTCCTATTTAGCAGAGAACCGAGAAGACGTTATCCAATTCCTTAACTAATCATTTACACAAAGAATTGCTCTCGTTATTGACAAGTAAATCTGTCCTTAGTGTAGCACAGGCGTGTGTTTATCATTTCCTTTAATACTCATGCAGGTGACTGTCATGCCAAATATAGTTAAAAAAAACATTGGAAGTAAAGTCACGTATTCACGCCGAGCTGGAAATGTTTGGCTGTTTAAACTGTAGGCTTGCCAAGTTTTGTTTCTGGTATGTTTGGCCACAAAGTATCATGTTTTGTTGCGTATAGTAAAATAGTATAATAAAATTTGTGATAAATAGCTTAAAATAACTTTTATGAAATTTAAAAATAGCGAGCCAGGAGCTAAAATATATAAAAGAATATCCATTTTTATAAAAATTAACTAATTTAAAAAAATATTAACTAAAAAAGCTCATCATTTAATTTCTGTAGTGCATATTGGTGTTTATAAGACATATCAATACTAGAAATAAACGACCTTAT
>NW_013697979.1:0-651 GCF_000517525.1 Limulus polyphemus | reverse complement strand
GTTTGTTGTGTGTGTGTGTGTGTGTGTGTGTATTATGTATCTATTAAATTTTTTTTTTTTAATTTCTAATGTCTTTGTTTCTTTCTTGTAGGGAAAAAGCACTGGTTTTAACTGGAAACCAGGGTGTTGAGGTTGCCATGGAATGGTAATGCTGTATATAATTTTTATATAATTGATATTATTTTTCAGATTTGTTGTACGCGTAATAGTCTTAAACCTAAATTTATTGAACAATATTAATATTACATGCACACTAGTAAGAGGAAATATTCTAACCCTGAAACATGATATTTTAAATTTAATGTACCTATAAGAATCACTACTATATTTTTTCCACAAATTCAGCGACAGTGATGGACCAAGTGACCTATTAAATAGTTAATTCTGTTTCTTTCTTAGAAGGTGACATTGGTCATCCATCCTGCTAAACTTAGGGTCCATTCTACACCTGCAGGTAGTCCAGTAGTTTTATAATGTGTGTGTGTGCATTTTATGGTCACTCATCCTGCTAAACTTAGGGTCCATTTTACATCTGCAGGTAGTCCAGTAGTTTTATAATGTGTGTGTACATTTTATGGTCACCCATCCTGCTAGACTTAGGGTCCATTTTACACCTGCAGGTAGTCCAGTAGATTTATAATGTGTGTGTAC
>NW_013697978.1:0-651 GCF_000517525.1 Limulus polyphemus | reverse complement strand
TAAAAAACCTGAATAATATTCTGTAGATGAAACAAACACCAGAAACCTGAATAATATTCTGTAGATGAAACAAACACCAGAAACCTGAATAATATTCTGTAGCTGAAACAAACATCAAAGAAACCTGAATAATATTCTGTAGCTGAGACAAACACTATAAAAAACCTGAATAATATTCTGTAGCTGAGACAAACACTATAAAAAACCTGATTAATATTCTGTAGCTGAGACAAACACCAAAAAAACCTGAATAATATTCTGTAGCTGAGACAAACACCAAAGGAACCTGAATAATATTCTGTAGCTGAGACAAACACCACAAACCTGAATAATATTCTGTAGCTGAGACAAACACCACAAAAAAACCTAAATAATATTCAGGTTTTGCTGAGACAAACGCCAATGAAAAAAAATATCTGAATAATATTCTGTACCGGAGACAAACACCAGAAACCTGAATAATATTCTGTAGCTGAGACAAAGACCATAAAAAACCTAAATAATATTTTGTAGCTGAGATAAACACCATACAAAACCTGAATAATATTCTGTAGCTGAGACAAACACCAAGAAAATCTGAATAATGTTGTTACGACAGCGGAAGTCACGCGACGCTGCTGGCGCATGCGTGACTGAATTTCTCGAATTATC
>NW_013697977.1:0-651 GCF_000517525.1 Limulus polyphemus | reverse complement strand
TTACGTTGAATATTATTTATGATTTTAACTAGAGCTAGTTTTGTTCCTGTGTGGCCGTACTTCTCACCTGCTCCCAGTGTTGTATGTTTTATTTGCTAGTAGCTGGAAGACCCCAGCTCTATGGTTGCTTGGTGTAAATATGTATTTATGGTTAAGTTCCGACATTTCCATTTATCTGCTCCCTAACCAATGCACTGACAACGAGGCTTTAGCTGAAGCCTTGGTTCAGCAACTACACCAGGGCGGGGATCGTGACCCTATAGATCTCCTTAACTACCTCTAATAACGGGCTGAAAAAGGAACTGTTTGCCCCTAGCCACAACTGAAAGGCTGCAGAGGTGAATAGTCTATTGTGCAGACATCCCCAAACAACACACATCCTTCATAAATATATGTGTGTGGATACAGACCGGCTGAACCCCCCCCCCTCCCCCACGGATTCAAACATTTACAAACATGGTTTTAAAGCTCTTCTTCTTCATTCCTGTACTCCATCTCCAGCTCCGTAGCTTTTGTCAAGCAGGTGTGCGTGTATACCTTTTTGTTTTCGTCTATACTGAATATTTTTTTTAAAAGATTTTGTGAAAAGCGACCTTCACTCGCCCTCTGTGCCTTATGTTGTATATATATATATATATATATAGTGCGAGG
>NW_013697976.1:0-651 GCF_000517525.1 Limulus polyphemus | reverse complement strand
TATCACCTTTGTTGTCATTAGTATAATTATATCACCTTTGTTGTCATTGGTATAATTATTCCACCTTTGTTATCATTAGTATAATTATATCACCTTTGTTGCCATCAGTATAATTATATTACCTTTGTTGTCATTAGTATAATTATATCACCTTTGTTGTCATTAGTATAATTATTCCACCTTTGTTATCATTAGTATAATTATATCACCTTTGTTGTCATTAGTATAATTATATCACCTTTGTTGTCATCAGTATAATTATATCACCTTTGTTGTCATTGGTATAATTATATCACCTTTGTTGTCATTAGTATAATTATATCACCTTTGTTGTCGTTAGTATAATTATATCACCTTTGTTATCATTAGTATAATTATATCACCTTTGTTGTCATCAGTATAATTATATCACCTTTGTTGTCATTGGTATAATTATATCACCTTTGTTGTCGTTAGTATAATTATTCCACCTTTGTTATCATTAGTATAATTATATCACCTTTGTTGTCATCAGTATAATTTTATCACCTTTGTTGTCATTGGTATAATTATATCACCTTTGTTGTCATTGGTATAATTATATCACCTTTGTTGTCATTAGTATAATTATATCACCTTTGTTGTCATCAGTATAATTATATCACCTTTGTT
>NW_013697975.1:0-651 GCF_000517525.1 Limulus polyphemus | reverse complement strand
GACAGCTAGCGCAGATAGTCCTCGTGTAGCTTTGCGCGAAATTCAAAACAAACAAACAAACTTCTCTATTTAGGCTTAACCAACAAACCACCTTTTACTCATAATGAGCGTTAAATGGCTACATAAGCTTCTGAACAAAACTGTTTCTGTAAAGTTGTAACATTTCTGGAAATTACACTTAGTATTCTTCAAATTTTTCTATGTAGACAATTTGATAAAAAGCTGGTTATTAATTTACCTTCTGAATGTGAGTGATTGTATTTTAACACGCTCTTTAATCCTAAAAATCAAATCAATGAGAGGTCGTGGAGATATAGATATAGACAGAATAACAAAACACAAATAAAGTATCAGAAAATAGATAGACTAACAAAACACAGACAAAATATCAGAGGATAGATAGACTAACAAAACACAGATAAAATATCAGAATATAGATAGAATAACAAAACACAGATAAAACATCAGAATACAGTCCTGATATCCTATCTGTATTCTAACGTTCTATCAATATTCTAATATAGATATAATAACAAAACACAGATAAAACATCAGAATACAGCTAGAATATTGATAGAACGTTAGAATATAGATATATTATCAGAATATAGATAGAATAACAAAACACAGATAAAACATCAGAATACAGCC
>NW_013697974.1:0-651 GCF_000517525.1 Limulus polyphemus | reverse complement strand
ATCAAAAACAAACCAGCACAAAGTAATCAAAACGTAATGGGAACCCTGATTCTCCGTCTTCCACTGTACACACAGACTGGAGACCATCTTAGCTTGGGAAATAAAAACTGGAATCAAACCACAAAAAGGATCCGTTACAATAAAATATATTTAATAATAATCAAATCTTTAGTTGACGTCACTAATCGGTTTTCTAGTAAAATCGCGAAACCATATTAATCGTGGGTCAGGAAAATGCACAGCACATACCGATCCCCAATATTAGTCCCGGGTCAGGAGATTGTACAGCATATGCCGTATCCCCAATATTAGTCCCGGGTCAGGAGATTGTACAGCATATGCCGTATCCCCAATATTAGTCTCGGGTCAAGAGATTGTACAGCACATACCTATCGCCAATATTACTCCTGGGTCAGGAGATTGCAAAGCGCACGTCGTATCCCCAATATTAATCCTGGGTCAGGCCACAGAAGTACCGAGCATCCAGTCTTCAACAACAATAGATCTAATTAGCCCTTTTAGTTCTTCGAAATACACTGTTTGAGTATTGAGCACAGTTTTATTTAAAATGCTTCATATAATTTATAAACACAACAAAAAACGCCACATCAAGATTGTTTTAAAACATGGTAATGTTTTTTAGTTATGGCT
>NW_013697973.1:0-651 GCF_000517525.1 Limulus polyphemus | reverse complement strand
GTGTGTATTAGCAAACTGAAGCATCAAGTTAAGAAAGGTTATATGCCTGGAAGGAAAGATGAAATATTTACGATTTACAAGAGAATAGAGAAATCCTCCAATGTACAAACTACAAAACTATCTCGAAGAAAAATTATATGGAAAATTTTACGAATCTGAACTTGAAAGAGTTATAAAGTATCCCAATGACGTCTACGTTGTAGAAGAAATATTACATGAACGAGGAAGGGGTACAAAAAAAACAATATTTTGTAAAATGAAAAGGATATCTTGATATATTTAATTCCTGGATTCCTCAAACAGATATGAATCACCATGAAATTATAAGCATAATTTATATTTCTCGTTATTCAACAGTTGTATGTGACGTTACCTAGTGACAGTTCTATGAATTATTTGACTAATAACACTCTGACAAATTATATCACTCACTTCCATGACCTATCAACCTTGAAGGTCGAATTACAGTATCCATATAGTTGGCATGGCGTGCCTGACAGTACAGGATGGTTATCTTATTTTTCAGGTTCTCACTCTGCTGCCATAATACATTATATTAGACCAGGTCATTACAAAGAACCAGAAGATATAATTAGAAATTTATAAGAAGTACAAGAATCACTTCCTAAACCCGACAATGAATTTATAGTT
>NW_013697972.1:0-651 GCF_000517525.1 Limulus polyphemus | reverse complement strand
TATATGGTAATTGGTGTACGATATTCTCCAGGGAAAAGGTTGTGGTTCTTATCTAGCGATTAAAGAAAATTTAAAAATGATTCTAGACCTGCCAGCTGAATGACTGTCAATAATATTAACTGTTTAGGATAATAATTCATTTTGATCTAGTCATTTCTAAGACTGGTGAAACTTATAATTTTTTTATTATTTGTGATCAAATCCGTCAAATGTTAATTGATTATAAGGTAAATAAGAGCCATAGAATCCACTGAGTTAATTCAATTTCGATCTAATTGAGTTGAATAATATAAGATAATGGTTGGGAAAATGATCAAATTAGTCAAATACTTCTAGAGAAATGTTAACACTATTACTTAGTAGTCACTTGGTAAGGTTGCCGACAATGAGCTGGTGAACCAATAATTTATGGAATATGTTTTACTATTCAGAAGAACTTGAGACCTGTTAGAGAGATTTTACCACAAAGAAACAACATAATTTACTTAAACCATACATATTCATAGAACAAGAATACTGTTCTTTGGTCACCCGCCCGAACTTCGTCTGTGCTCAGGATGACCATCAATGACTTCAGACATAGATTTAGTTGTATTCAATGAGACCACATCGGACATGGAGATACGTTCTCTCTAGTACCAGAGACCACAT
>NW_013697971.1:0-651 GCF_000517525.1 Limulus polyphemus | reverse complement strand
TTTTCTTCTAAACCTCAACTCCTGATGACACATTTGTAATATGACTACAAACCCTGTTAATGATTTTCTTCTAAACCTCAACTCCTGATGATACATTTGCAATATGGCTACAAATACTGTTAATGATTTTTTTCTATACCTCAACCTCTGTGAATGAAAATAGTAACGTTGCTATTTCGGGACCTACTCCAATACAGCAGTCACGACGGATTCAAGTAGCAAATGAGCTTCACCACTGATCATCGGGCACCACCAGTCATTACTTGCACGTGGTCTTATTGTGCTGGTTCCACACCACTGATCATCGGGCACCACCAGTCATTACTTGCACGTGGTCTTATTGTGCTGGTTCCAGTTCCATGCAGGCTAGATTAACTCTTTTGATCATCGCCTCACTATCCCGACTATCCTCAAGAAATCTACTATAGTGTGACCTACAAACTCTCGACATCTTGCTTCCACCACAAATTCCTCAAAACTCCAACCTTTAGTGAAATCTCCCCTACCACAAATCCCTCACAACTCCAACCTTTAGTGAAACACTCCCGAGCAAGCTCTTCATACCTAAGCAACTTTACCCCATGTGATGTTTTCCTCCCATAGTACAATAAGTTCAACTGTTAACACCTTCTTAACTTCTCTGCGCCAATT
>NW_013697970.1:0-651 GCF_000517525.1 Limulus polyphemus | reverse complement strand
TGTAACTATCACTCTAATAACACAACCACGGTTTAAAGTGTGACTATCACTCTAATAACACAACCACGGTTTAAAGTGTGGCTATCACTCTAACAACACAACCACGGTTTAAAATGTGACTATCACTCTAACAATACAACCACGGTTTAAAGTGTGACTATCACTCTAACAACACAACCACGGTTTAAAGTGTGACTATCACTCTAATAACACAACCACGGTTTAAAGTGTAACTATCACTCTAATAACACAACCACGGTTTAAAGAGTGACTATCACTCTAACAAAACAACCACGGTTTAAAGAGTGACTGTCACTCTAACCCCACAACCACGGTTTAAAGAGTGACTATCACTCTAACAACACAATTACGGTTTAATGTGTGGCTATCACTCTAATAACACAACCACGGTTTCAAGTGTGACTATCACTCTAACAACACAACCACAATTTAAAGTGTGACTATCACTCTAATAACACAACGACGGTTGAAAGTGTGACTATCAGTCTAACAACACAACCACGATTTAAAGAGTGACTATCACTCTAATAACACAGCCACGGTTTAAAGTGTGACTATCACTCTAATAACACAACCACGGTTTAAAGTGTGACTATCACTCTAACAACACAACCAACCACGGTTTAAAGT
>NW_013697969.1:0-651 GCF_000517525.1 Limulus polyphemus | reverse complement strand
AACTATATATTTAGAGAGTTTATGGGTAATTATCCTCCCATAACCTATTGAAACAGGTGATTAATAATGGTAGATACCAGGATGATGTGGGTTGGAGCATCTATTGCCACTCATCTAATTTTATATATAATGTATAATATCTTTCATAGTTACAAAGTTAATTTTATTTTGCTAGATCAACTCAGTATTGAAGTATCAGACTTATCAGATGGCAATCAAAATTTAATGATAAGTTGAAGCACAACATTTAATACAAGCTATACATTCAATAAAATAAAAGATAAGCCACGAAAATTTCTAAGGCTGCAACATTTTGTAATGATGAATTCAAATACGGAGTAATAGAATCAAATAAAACTTAAGTTTGAGGATAGATGTAGAGCATAAAATATGTTACAGTATTAAATATTCTTTTATTAAATTATATAGTTACAACAGACTTAACTGAAGATAACTTTTTCTTTAATTAAGAGTTATTTGATGTTCCAGATCAGATGATTTTGAAATTTGTAATCAAAATGGGGTGGCTGTTGCTTTTATTATGTGAGTGAATTGGAGAATCTGGAGGAATTGGGAGTTGTTTTCCATTTCTGCTTGATACTCTCATGTGTTTACAAGTTTGCCAATAACTGGTGCATTGTTTTGCCAATG
>NW_013697968.1:0-651 GCF_000517525.1 Limulus polyphemus | reverse complement strand
GGTATGTATTTTTTCATTTTTTGTAACTGTTTTCAAGTTTAAATTACATTTGAACTGGTTTAAGTGTAGTAGTTGAATACTGTTTACTTTGCATTAACATCCTTCACATGCAGTTTGCTAGATTTGGCTAACTACATTTTTTTTTGTAAACAAAATTTACAGGAGCTGATTAGCAATCAAGCAAAGAAACATCTATATGTTTGCAGATAAAAGCCCAAGGTAAGAGGAGATGGAAACTCAAACGATGTCCCCAAAGATTTGAAAATGTCCAGAGCTGAACATCATTCTCAATCAGCTGAATCTCAAGCCAGAATTCTTCCAATTTGACTAGGAGATCTTCAAGGTCAGTTTTGAAAATGCCAAGAGCCAAATAAAGAGTAAAAAACAACCAAACCACTGAATACTTATTGTTTAACCAGCCAGGCATCACTTAGAAACAACCCAGTTGATCTTCCAGCATCCTCCCTTGCATCATATAAAAACAGTGGATTACAGTGAACAACTAAGTGAAGATTGCCTAGAAGTAAGAATACTCCACCTAGGCTTGCCTAGAGCCACAGACACAAGGTATCTATTCTGGAACAGCAAATCCTGACTCCCAGACATCCATTGTACAAAGATGAAGAACAAATGATGATGAGAGAATCCAAA
>NW_013697967.1:0-651 GCF_000517525.1 Limulus polyphemus | reverse complement strand
TATATATATATATATATATATATATATATACATACATTTTTTCTTTTAATTTGGTAAATCCTCACATAGTGAAAAAACCTTGGAACAGCATACAGCTCTTATTATATTCCACTACTGATTTTATTGTTGGAAGTTTTCTCGAGACACAAGTTTGTTATAATTCTTCACAAATCTGAATACAGGATACACAAGAGAAAAGTAGAGAAGCCTTGTTTGTGTAGTATCCTAATAACGTCACCAAATTATTAGAGGTAATTCGTTGCTCTAAATGACACCAACACAACTCCCGGAATAAGGTAGTGGAAAAGTAGAGAAGCCTTGTTTGTGTGGTATCCTAATAACGTCACCAAATTATTAGAGGTAATTCGTTGCTCTAAATGACACCAACACAACTCCCGGAATAAGGTAGTGAAAAAGTAAAGAAGCCTTGTTTGTGTAGTATCCTAATAACGTCACCAAATTATTAGAGGTAATTCGTTGCTCTAAATGACACCAACACAACTCCCGGAATAAGGTAATGGAGCACTAAATAAACACCAATTCCATGCAGTGTTTCAACACATCTTACCTTATGTTTTACTATTTTTACTTTACAAGATGATTTCATACACACCCATCTACACATGCGTAGATGGATGTAGGAAATGTGTC
>NW_013697966.1:0-651 GCF_000517525.1 Limulus polyphemus | reverse complement strand
TCAGTCACGTATAACCCTTGTCTTAACTATATATCATTTACTTATAACCATTGCTTTTACTCTGTGTCAGTTACACATAACTCTGGTATTTACTCTGTGTCAGTTACGTATAACCCTTGCCTTTACTCTGTGTCAGTTATACATAACCCTGCCTATATCTTGTGTCAATTACACATAACCTTTGCATCAGAAAGAAACTGTATTTCCAACACTAGTGTCCGACATGTTTTGTTATTTTGAGGCTAAACATTTGTTTCTACTAAGTTGATGTTGTTTAAGCCTATAGACACTGCTGTTCGCTACGTCTACTAATCAAATCCATCTTTTCTTGTTATCTGAAGACGAATGTGAAGTATTCTTGTACCGAATGGTAGAAATTTCATGCAGGACAGAATTTTTCTATATAAATTATTGGCGATCGTCACGTTATCTGACGGTGAAACTAGGAAACTGATTAGTTGCCTAATGAATCATCTGCTTGCCGACAAAGGAACGACAGTATCACAACCACTGACGTCGGCCTAATGGTATACTTCCTCAGTCATCTAAGACTAATAGCCGGAACATTGGTTTTTCAGAGTCAGTTTTAATGACATAAAATACTTCGTGAGCCACACTTTTTTTTTTACTTTGAGCGTCTGAACTTACAGT
>NW_013697965.1:0-651 GCF_000517525.1 Limulus polyphemus | reverse complement strand
GTGAAATTCCAAAACAAACAAACAAACAAACACAATGCCGGGGGATCACGAGAACACCCTGTAAATTTTGTCACTGTAAAAACAGAAAATATATTAAAATGGCAAAGAGAACTTTTTAGAAGGTTTCAAGGAACGAAACGATGCCGAAAAAAAATCGCTTCTAATGCACCAATTCATCTGGCTCTTGAAAACATTCACAATAATCAGATCAAGAAAAAAACAAGCACTAATATATCTGACATGGAGTGGCAAAGGAGAAGAGAAAAGATGCATATAACTTGAAAGAAAATTTCAGATTATAACAATAAAAAAATGAAAGCTAATTTTTATTATGCTTCAAAATCCAAAAAGGAAATATTAAAATCACTATTAAAATGGAACATTTAGACATTTTATTGTGAACTACACAAAAAGAGACTTTAAAATGTTTTTCTTCATCAAATCTGAGTTACATCTCCTTTGTGGTGTCCCTCATAATCCATACATACTACATGATGTTACCAAACATTTCATTCACCCAACAGAAGAACTTCTTTCCATTTGACCACTTAGGGATAAGTCCATTGTCTGTAGTAACCCACAATTTATATTCAGCATTACCCCAGTATACTTACACTTTTGATATGTTTCTGAGCCATAAGAAATTAGCCA
>NW_013697964.1:0-651 GCF_000517525.1 Limulus polyphemus | reverse complement strand
GTTAAGTGATAATAAAGAATAAATTAACATGTCTAAGTGAAAACTTTTTCTAGTTTATTTTGTGTGATGGTCTTTACAAAGGGCGTCTGCTCGAAACGTTGCGAAAAATAAGCTTTAAAAGTATTCATTTAAATGTATCAATTTATTCTTTATTATCATTCAGACTGAAGTTAACCAGTTCTGTATTTTAAAGTGTGGTGTATGGCTAGTTACCAACTCCATGGTTCAATTATTTTGTTAATTAACTTATTTTTGATGGATACAAACTTAATTGTTGTAATTATATACCTTTGAATGTTTAAAAAAATTGTTTACAGTTTGTTTAAAAAACTGCATCAGAAATAAACTTTTATTCTTGTGGATAGTGTAACAAGTTATCACAAAATATATTGCTTTTGAATTCTAACTTTTCATTAGTGATTTCCTACAAGAATATTGCTTTACTAGTGTTTTAGCAAGGATTTGATTAACTGCCAACTGAAATTAAAGATTTAACCTCACTGACTTTATTTATTTTCATTCCTTGCCGTTCTGTCAGTTTAATTCTACCAGGATCATCTGTCCAACTTGTCAAGTATTTTACTAATAGTTTAATGCTACACTAACTTCAATTCAGAATTATTTTGTACAGCGTAATCTTCAGACATTTGA
>NW_013697963.1:0-651 GCF_000517525.1 Limulus polyphemus | reverse complement strand
TGTGTGTGTGTGTAGATGATGCAATTCAAGAAAAATACATAAAGTATACTCAGACATACAGATAGTTAAACGTGTAGACACTAGACGTACAGACAGACAGATGTACAGACACTAGACGTACAGATAGACAGATGTACAGACACCAGAAGTACAGATAGACAGATGTACAGATACTAGACGTACAGATAGACAGATGTACAGACACTAGACGTACAGATAGACAGATGTACAGACACTAGACGTACAGATAAACAGATGTACAGACATCAAACGTACAGATAGACAGATGTACAGATACTAGACGTACAGATAGACAGATGTACAGACACTAGACGTACAGATAGACAGATGTACAGACACTAGACGTACAGATAGACAGATGTACAGACACTAGACGTACAGATAGACAGATGTACAGACACTAGACGTACAGATAGACAGATGTACAGACACTAGACGTACAGATAGACAGATGTACAGACATCAACGTACAGATAGACAGATGTACAGACACTAGACGTACAGATAGACAGATGTACAGACACTAGACGTACAGATAGACAGATGTACAGACACCAGAAGTACAGATAGACAGATGTACAGACACTAGACGTACAGATAGACAGATGTACAGACCTTTAGATATATAAT
>NW_013697962.1:0-651 GCF_000517525.1 Limulus polyphemus | reverse complement strand
TGTTTTGGTTGCAGCTTAATTCTGATAAATATACAAGTTAACGTTTTATCGTTATTTACATTATTCCAATTATAAAAAAAATGCACCCATAGAAAATTCAAATATAATTAAATGAAAATTAACAAATAAGTTTAAGAAATTCATCAATAACAGGTCACTTAATGAGATCAACTGAAACTAATAAATTTCTTAAAGTGTGTTTAACAAAAAATATAGCACATTTTATACTAAGATGTGAATCTTATCTAAAAACTTTATATTTCAAACCTTACTGATTAAACTGCGAATTTAATTCTTATAAATTAATTATAATTTTCCAATTTGAAAACATTAACACAAAAAGTTTGGCTAATTTTCGACTAATGTCGTTAAGGGGCTCAAGTCAAAGTTCCATGATTCACATCGCTTTGTCGTAAAATAGCACTTCATACTTTGGAGACATGGATGTGTTATAAAAATGATGGTCAAGTCCCACTAATTTCGTCAAGGGCTTCAAGTCAAAGTTCCATAACAACTTGTACATGTTTCTCCGATCATACATACGTTATAAGGTGACGGTCAATCCCCCTATTCGTTGGTAAAAGAGTAGCCCAAGAGTTGGCGGTGGGTGGTGATGACTAGCTGCCTTCCCTCTAGTCTTACACTGCTAAA
>NW_013697961.1:0-651 GCF_000517525.1 Limulus polyphemus | reverse complement strand
TAAAGGACGCTTCACCTAATATTATCGCTTTTCAAATAAGTATTTTACAAAATTTAAGTCACGCTTTGCTTAGGCCTATACAGTGGCTAATTGCAGCAAATGGGAACCGTAGTCCAAAGGGCGACATGTGTAGCACCTGGATATTTGGTTCACCATAGATCACCGATCAATGGGAATTGTCAAAGCTATTTTCTTGTAGGAATTTTTAAATGATGCACAGAGCCAAATGACACAAATTTGTTAAGAGTCTTTAACGTTCTCCACAGACGCAGATAACTTCACATAGCTACGTTTTAGGCAGTTAAAGTTAAATCTATCCCATGCCCAAATGACACTAGGCGCCACCGCTAAAATCCGGTTTTATTGGCAGACACACAGTGAGAAATCCCCGCGGTTCGCAGGTTAACGCCCAGCTACCCGCTTTTATTCACTGTACAAAGGAAGCAACAACATGTCGCGATCGGGTTTCGAACTCGCAACCTTTCGAATACGATTCCAAAACGCTAGCCAAAGTGGATCAACGCTCTCATCCACAAAATGAAAACTATGCCTACGAAAGAGAATCTTCCCACCCGTAAATCTGTTATGATGAAGTTTTACATATTTCCTAGCGCTATTAACAATGCAATAAACATGAAAACTCTCAATCAC
>NW_013697960.1:0-651 GCF_000517525.1 Limulus polyphemus | reverse complement strand
GGATTACCGATTTAACAAACGTTGGATTACCGATTTAACAAAAGTTGGACTACCGATTTCATAAAAGTTGGACTACCGATTTAACAAAAGTTGGATTACCGATTTAACAAAAGTTGGACTACCGATTTAATAAAAGTTGGATTACCAATTTAACAAAAGTTGGACTACCAATTTAACAAAAGTTGGACTACCGATTTAACAAACGTTGGACTACCGATTTCATAAAAGTTGGACTACCAATTTAACAAAAGTTGGACTACCGATTTAACAAACGTTGGACTACCGATTTCATAAAAGTTGGACTACCGATTTAACAAAAGTTGGACTACCGATTTCATAAAAGTTGGACTACCAATTTAACAAAAGTTGGAGTACCAATTTAACAAAAGTTGGACTACCGATTTAATAAAAATTGGACTTCCGATTTAATAAAAGTTGGACTACCAATTTAACAAAAGTTGGACTACCAATTTAACAAAAGTTGGACTACCAATTTAACAAAAGTTGGACTACCGATTTAACAAACGTTGGACTACCGATTTCATAAAAGTTGGACTACCAATTTAACAAAAGCTGGACTTCCGATTTAATAAAAGTTGGACTACCGATTTAATAAAAGGTGGACTACCAATTTAACAAAAGCTGGACTTC
>NW_013697959.1:0-651 GCF_000517525.1 Limulus polyphemus | reverse complement strand
TTCTGTTAGTATGATGTCACCTACTCTATGTTTAGTCTGTAAGTATGATGTCACCTACTTTATAGTTATTCTGTTAGTATCATGTTACCTACTCTATGTTTAGTCTGTTAATATCATGTCACCTACTTTATGTTTAGTCTGTAAGTATGATGTCACCTACTGTATGTTTAGTCTGTAAGTATGATGTCACCTACTTTATATTTATTCTGTTAGTATGATGTCACCTACTCTATGTTTAGTCTGTTAGTATCATGTCACCTACTCTGTGTTTAGTCTGTTAGTATGGTGTCACCTACTGTATGTTTATTCTGTTAGTATGATGTCACCTACTTTATGTTTATTCTGTTAGTATCATGTCACCTACTCTGTGTTTAGTCTGTTAGTATCATGTCGCCTACTGTATGTTTATTCTGTTAGTATCATGTCACCTACTGTATGTTTAGTCTGTAAGTATGATGTCACCTACTTTATGTTTATTCTGTTAGTATGATGTCACCTACTCTATGTTTAGTCTGTTATTATCATGTCACCTACTCTGTGTTTAGTCTGTTAGTATGGTGTCACCTACTGTATGTTTATTCTGTTAGTATGATGTCACCTACTCTATGTTTAGTCTGTTATTATCATGTCACCTACTCTGTGTTTAGTCTG
>NW_013697958.1:0-651 GCF_000517525.1 Limulus polyphemus | reverse complement strand
AAATAATTTGCTCATTCTTAACTAATGTGTTTGTGAAGCCACCCTCACTAATTTTATAAACCTGCTTACCATATCTTGGAAGACGGGGCTCCCTTATATGAAAAAATTATGTAATTCTTACTGTACCCAAAGTGATTTTAAAGTCCTTTTTTAAACCTAATTTGAGTGTATGTGAATAAACAGTTTCCAATCGTTAAACTAATTGCAGAATAATATATTTTTTTTATTGATTTTGTAACAAATTTTATATTAATTAAGGTACCTTTATTTTGTGTTAAACTTAATTATGCCTTGTTTTGCTCTTGGGGAGTTTAATATCATATTCAACTCCATTAACAATAAAATTTGTTCTGTACTCGATCGCTTTACGAAACATCGGATTTAGACATTTTCAGATGTTCCAGCATTGTGGATTCATTTACTCACTATTTGTTTCACATTTTCAGGTTTATTTAGCGGGCTACTCCCCACACTGCTGCGAGATGCCCCCTTCTCAGGAATATACCTCATGTTTTATACTCAAACTAAGAAGATGATCCCCTACAGTAAGTTTTGTTTTATATACAAGTTTGACTGCTGTGTTGTAGAAATGGATGGATCATTTTCTTTCAATTTTCTCTTGCTATTTATCAAATGAAGTTTTGTTTGACG
>NW_013697957.1:0-651 GCF_000517525.1 Limulus polyphemus | reverse complement strand
TAAATGGTATGATGCTGCAATACGTGAACCTGGTGGTTAAAGGTCGTGACCTCTTTTCTCAGTCGTTATAAATGGTATGATGCTGCAATACGTGAACCTGGTGGTTAAAGGTCGTGACCTCTTTTCTCAGTCGTTATAAATGGTATGATGCTGCAATACGTGAACCTGGGGGTTAAAGGTAGTGACCTCTTTTCTCAGTCCTTAACATAATCTGGTATAAACATTTTACGCAACGAAATAGAAAAAGTTAGAATATTTTGGAATAAATAATTGAATCTTTTACCCGTTGAAATTAGCCATTGCATAAACAATATATTCGTAAGTATGTATGAATTTTTCCCTTGTGATCAGATCAATGTATAAACGGCAATGTGGAGTTTTGTAGTAACTTACGTTTTGTACGATACTATAGACCAGTCCTTTCGACGTCACACTTCTTCCTGTTAGCTTGGTTACCAAACTGTGGGGCCCTCGTGAACAAGAAGAGCAATGACACGGAACGACAGTATTGAACCAGATGACAACTTCGTAAAATGATGCTGTTTAATATACGAAGAACACGTATTCATAAGACACTGAGTTTCTGTTTGATCTATGTAGAGCACTGATATTTATGTACAAATATGTGAATTACAGAAACTGACAATTTTA
>NW_013697956.1:0-651 GCF_000517525.1 Limulus polyphemus | reverse complement strand
ACATCTCTTTGTTTTGTAACATCAAATCCAGAATCTGTAGATGTGAAGACGTCTGTTTCTTAGTTTATTCTAACAACCTTTCAATAGCTCTATAAGAAACCTTCAAACTCCTGTGCTCTATTAAACCCTGCCTACTTGTCTACATTATTGTCTTACAAGTCTTTTCATTTTATGTATTTATATACCATAGGACTCATCACTACAAGTTGTAGTAAGGGGGTTCGTCTTGTATCTATCTGACTACAGGATTCATTACTACAAGTTGTAGTAAGGGGGTCGTCTTGTATCTATCTGACTACAGGATTCATTACTACAAGTTGTTGTAAGGGGGATTCGTCTTGTATCTATCTGACTATAGGATTC
Organism: Limulus polyphemus; assembly: GCF_000517525.1. Classification (NCBI taxonomy): domain Eukaryota; kingdom Metazoa; phylum Arthropoda; class Merostomata; order Xiphosura; family Limulidae; genus Limulus; species Limulus polyphemus. Next base: position 288 of record NW_013697956.1, on the reverse strand, counting down.
ATCACTACAAGTTGTTGTAAGGGGGATTCGTCTTGTATCTATCTGACTATAGGATTCATCACTACAAGTTGTTGTAAGGGGGATTCGTCTTGTATCTATCTGACTATAGGATTCATCACTACAAGTTGTTGTAAGGGGGATTTGTCTTGTATCTATCTGACTATAGGATTCATCACTACAAGTTGTTGTAAGGGGGATTTGTCTTGTATCTATCTGACTATAGGATTCATCACTACAAGTTGTTTAAGGGGGATTCGTCTTGTATCTATCTGACTATAGGATTCATCA
>NW_013697955.1:0-651 GCF_000517525.1 Limulus polyphemus | reverse complement strand
GCCGGGTTAATAGGTACAAGTGTTTATATTGATGGGTATATATATATATAGATATAATAAACCAGATAGGTAGATTAGTAACGACAAGTAGTGTCCGAGATGTTAAAAAGTCGTGCTTTTTTAGAAAATGAGAAACTAATGACGGATAAAACTACTGAGTATGCGAAATGATGTTCATGCTTGGACTTCTTCAATCTACACCGCATGAAGTTATTGAAAAACTTGATAATACAACATAAAAATAATGTTCATGCTTGGTCTTCTTCAATATACACTCCATGAAGTTACTTAGAAACTTGATAATACAACATGAAAATAATGTTCATGCTTGGTCTTCTTCAATATACACCACATGAAGTTACTGAAAAACTTGATAATACAACATAAAAATAATGTTCATGCTTCGTCTTCTTCAATATACACCGCTTTAAGTTGCTGAACAACTTGATAATTCAACATAAAAATAATGTTCATGCTTGGTCTTCTTCAATATACACTCCATGAAGTTACTTAGAAACTTGATAATACAACATAAAAATATTGTTCATGCTTGGTCTTCTTCAATATACACCCCATGAAGTTATTGAAAAACTTGATAATACAACATAAACATAATGTTCATGCTTCGTCTTCTTCAATATACACCGCTTT
>NW_013697954.1:0-651 GCF_000517525.1 Limulus polyphemus | reverse complement strand
TCAATGAGTGTGAGAAGTATGTTTATATAGATAATGTATGAATCAATGAGTGTCTGATGATGTATGTTTATACATAATGTTTGACTCAATGAGTGTGAGAAGTATGTTTATAAATAATGTTTGAATCAATGAGTGTGAGAAGTATGTTTATATATAATGTTTGATAAACATACTTCTCACACTCATTGAGTGTCAAACATTATATATAAACATACTTCTCACACTCATTGATTCAAACATTATGTCAAACATTATGTATAAACATACTTCAGACACTCATTGATTCTCACACTCATTGAGTGTATGTTTATATATAATGTTTGAATCAGTCAGTTTTAGAAGTATGTTTATACATAATGTTTGAATCAATCAGTGTCAGAAGTATGTTTATATATAATGTTTGAATCAGTGAGTGTCAGAAGTGTGTTCATATATAATGTTTAAAAAAATGAGTGTCAGAATTATGTTTATACATAATGTTTGAATCAATCAGTGTCAGAAGTATGTTTATATATAATACACTGATTGATTCAAACAAGAAGTATGTTGATACATAATGTTTGAATCAGTCAGTGTCAGAAGTATGTTTATATATAATGTTTGAATCAATGAGTGTCTTAAGTATGTTTATACATAATGTTTGAATCAATG
>NW_013697953.1:0-651 GCF_000517525.1 Limulus polyphemus | reverse complement strand
ACAGACAAGCAATCAGAGATATTTTAAGTTTTATACATAAATAATCACTAGCACATTTTTACATTCAAAATTATATCCATCATTATTATTTCCATTTTTATGAAATTTATCCAATGATTTATATTCTATGCATGAAAAACACTTTTTAATTATATTTAATCTTTTCTATGAAGGAAGTTTCCTTGTACTTTTCCAAATGAGTTTTGACAATTTCTTTTCACCATATTTGCATTCATTTTTCCAAATCTATCAATTTTAGTTTTATTATAATGATCACTAACACATTGTTAATACGAAGATCTAAGACCAGCTTTAGCTTTATTCTTTTTATTAAATTCGTTATGAGGCATTCAGTTTTACAAACAATACACATTTTGCTTTCCTCCATTTACTTAGAAACGTTTTATTAATAAAATTAGATATTTTGAAGAGTTTCAACAACGTTTTGAAACAACTGAAAGCAATGATGAAAATAATGATGTATTATGTAAAATTAAAGGATACGAAATAGAGAATACACTAGAGATCTGTTATATATACCAAAGATGACCAATTTGATCATAATGATATATGTTGTTATTGTAATAAGGTAATAAAAATACCAGCAATAAGAGATATGTTTCATTACTTTGTTATTTTTTACAAAGGTAA
>NW_013697952.1:0-651 GCF_000517525.1 Limulus polyphemus | reverse complement strand
GTAATACCAGAAAATAAAACATTGTGTAATATATATAGATAAAACTGATTTAAAATCTAACAGCATTTAACAATGTAATAAGAATTGATGAAAAACTTTAAAATGAAAATAAAATACATTGACATACTGCTACTACTCACCATTAAAAATAATGTCAGCTTGTGTTACTTATTAGGTAAGCGCCAATTAAAAATCATATTATTTAATTTTAAATGTTTAATGCCAGCTTGCACGTTGTTCGGTTTAACCCATTAATTATTAAACTAAGATAAAGTTGCTTCAGAACTAGTTTTGTTACAGTTTACTATTTCTGAGAAAACCAAAACACTTGGATACAACAACTATATTCGTGATCAAAAATATTTAATGTCTCAAAAAAATTCATATTAAAATTAAGTAATGCACAGGTACACAAGGAAAGATGGAAAGAAAATATTTTTTTTCTTAATATATTGTATATTATAAAAATTGTACACATCTCATTATAGAGAAATTACTTTTAAGTATGATATTTAGATAATAATATATTATCAACTTGCCATGCGCTTCGCATTTCCCCACAATTTAAAAACTCGGGGAACGAAATAGTTGATTCATATACGCAAATAGTTTACTGAAATAAAGACACAAGTATTTGAACTGAAAATTAGC
>NW_013697951.1:0-651 GCF_000517525.1 Limulus polyphemus | reverse complement strand
TTGGGTATGTTCAATATTGTTGGTATCTCTGATATACTAACGTTGTTAGGTATGTCCAATATTGTTGGTATCTCTGATACACTAACGTTGTTAGGTATGTCCAATATTGCTGGTATCTCTGCTATACTAACGTTGTTAGGTATGTCCAATATTGTTGGTATCTCTGCTATACTAACGTTGTTGGGTATTTCCAATATTGTTGGTATCTCTGCTATACTAACGTTGTTGGGTATGTCCAATATTGTTGGTATCTCTGCTATACTAACGTTGTTGGGTATGTCCAATATTGTTGGTATCTCTGCTATACTAACGTTGTTGGGTATGTCCAATATTATTTGTATCTCTGCTACACTGTCGTTGTTGGGTATGTCCAATATTGTTGGTATCTCTACTACACTGTCGTTGTTAGGTATGTCAATATTGTTGGTATCTCTGCTACACTGTCGTTGTTAGGTATGTCAAATATTGTTGGTATCTCTGCTACATTCTCGTTGTTAGGTACACGTAGTATACAGTCGACATCTTTGATTCGGTAAGGTTAACAAACACGTAGTATACAGTCGACATCTTTGATTCGGTAGGGTTGACAAACACGTAGTATACAGTCGACATCTTTGATTCGGTAGGGTTGACAAACACGTAGTATACAGT
>NW_013697950.1:0-652 GCF_000517525.1 Limulus polyphemus | reverse complement strand
CAAATTTGTGAAGTGCATTTTGTATAGTAGATAGAGTTAATAAGATTGTAGCTTTGTTTTAGAGTTATTTCAAAAAGATAGAGTGAACCAGTCAGTATGTTAGCTATCGTAGTTACTTTGTGTAAGAAAGTTTATTTTGTTTCATGTTAGTCCTAGATTGTTAGAGAGCTTTAAACACCGTTTGTAATGTAGATCTACAACAATATACGGCAGTGTACAAGTGGTTAAGCTAGTAGTAACATTAAAGAATGAAAAAAAACTAATTTGTGATTGATAGATGGACTGTACTTTGGGTTATTTTCACCAGATAATTTAAAAGAACGCGCCAACGTGAGAATAATGCTATAACGGTGTCAAAATTGACAGTCATTATATATTTCGTAATCACAGAAGCATAAAAACTACTTATTGAATTAATGTAAAATTATGATTTGGCACTTTTAATGTATGAAGAATGGACAGTGATATAGCTTAAAAACAACTTTCACTGTGTGTGTGTGTAAAATGCTAGATAAGAGAGGAATACACTACGTTCCTTGTAATACGGCTACTCTCATGCCTTTGTACAAGTACATAAGTCAACAAACTAAGAATTCAAATACATTAGAAGTACAGTTAGACAATATCCCAAGAGAAAGACATCACAGTTAAT
>NW_013697949.1:0-652 GCF_000517525.1 Limulus polyphemus | reverse complement strand
TAAGAATAACGACAAGAACATCATGTCAATTATATAATAAGAATATTAATAATAACGACAAGAATATCATGTCAATTATATAATAACAATATTAATAATAACGACAAAAACATCATGTCAATCACATAATAACAATAGAAAGAATAACGACAAGAACATCATGTCAATCACATAATAGCAATAGAAAGAATAACGACAAGAACATCATGTCAATCATATAATAACAATAGAAAGAATAACGACAAGAACATCATTCTTTCTATTGTTATTATGTGATTGACATGATGTTCTTGTCGTTATTCTTTCTATTGTTATTATGTGATTGACATGATGTTCTTGTCGTTATTCTTTCTATTGTTATTATGTGATTGACATGATGTTCTTGTCGTTATTCTTTCTATTGTTATTATGTGATTGACATTTCTATTGTTATTATGTGATTGACATGATGTTCTTGTCGTTATCCTTTCTGTTGTTATTATGTGATTGACATGATGTTCTTGTCGTTATTCTTTCTATTGTTATTATGTGATTGACATGATGTTCTTGTCGTTATTCTTTCTATTGTTATTATGTGATTGACATGATGTTCTTGTCGTTAGGATAACGACAAGAACATTATGTTAATTAATATGACAACAATACTAAGGAA
>NW_013697948.1:0-652 GCF_000517525.1 Limulus polyphemus | reverse complement strand
GTGATCCTCACTGGTGTCTTGCAATCCTTTCATTATGTCCAGTGCATTTGCTGTCTAGGAATTCTGGGTACCAGCAGCTGTATATCATAGCTACTATAACATAGTGGTTCATCATGCATTAGTAAATAACTGTACAAATGCATCAATTATCGATTTGCCAGTTTGTGACAGCTACACTTCATCATGAAGCATGACAAGGAGCACCCAAGTTCCTGCAGTTCCTGATTAGTTACTTGCAGTATCCATTCACAATCAGAAATGTCACATTGATGCATATGGGTTATAATCTGCTCTATTCAGCGGTATTCATACTTTGTCTATAGCTGTCTAGAAAGCTTGGTTTCATTAGTATTTGTTCAATTACATGCTTTGAGTTATGAAAAAGGTGGGACTCAGAAGGGTGTACCAATAAAATTCAGAGAAAGAAAAGGGAAATCATCCGAAGGAATGATGATATAGAAGTAAGGCCTAGCAAGTATAAGCTTCATGAAATAATCACTTGTTATACACCATAGGCCAAGGTGAGGATTAATGCAAATTTAAAACTACCCACTTCCTTTTTATAAGGACATAAGCATAAGTAATTGCAGAACATCTACTCATAATTAAAGAAAAATTTACTCAAATATGGCTGAATAAATACACTTCTCTT
>NW_013697947.1:0-652 GCF_000517525.1 Limulus polyphemus | reverse complement strand
GTTAACAAGTCTAATGAGTGTGTATCTATAAGGTGAAGTTAACAAGTCTAATGAGTGTGTATCTGTAAGGTGAAGTTAACAAGTCTAATGAGTTTGTATCTGTCAGGTGAAGTTAACAAGCCTAATGAGTGTGTATTTGCGAGGTGAAGTTAACAAGTCTAATGAGTGTGTATCTATAAGGTGAAGTTAACAAGTCTGATGAGTGTGTATCTGTGAGGTGAAGTTAACAAGTCTGATGAGTGTGTATCTTTAAGGTGAAGTTAACAAGTTTAATGAGTGTGTATCTGTGAGGTGAAGTTAACAAGTCTAATGAGTGTGTATCTGTGAGGTGAAGTTAATAAGTCTAATGAGTGTGTATCTGTAAGGAGAAGTTAACAAGTCTAATGAGTGTGTATCTGTAAGGTGAAGTTAACAAATCTAATGAGTGTGTATCTTTATGGTGAAGTTAACAAGTCTAATGAGTTTGTATCTGTAAGGTGAAGTTAACAAGTCTAATGAGTGTGTATCTATAAGGTGAAGTTAATAAGTCTAATGAGTGTGTATCTGTAAGGTGAAGTTAACAAGTCTAATGAGTGTGTATCTGTAAGGTGAAGTTAACAAGTCTAATGAGTGTGTATCTGTGAGGTGAAGTTAACAAGTGTAATGAGTGTGT
>NW_013697946.1:0-652 GCF_000517525.1 Limulus polyphemus | reverse complement strand
TTAGACAGACTTCTATAACAATATTTAACACGTGTTACACAAACTTCTATAACAATATTTAACACGTGTTAGACAGACTTCTATAACAATATTTAACACGTGTTACACAAACTTCTATAACAATATTTAACACGTGTTACACAAACTTCTATAACAATATTTAACATGTGTTAGACAGACTTCTATAACAATATTTAACACGTGTTACACAAAATGTTAGCAGTTTGTTTGTTTTGAATTTTGGGCAAAGCTACTCGAGGGCTATCTGCGTTAACCATCAGCAATTTTACGTGATAGGCTAGAGGGAAGTAAACACCGCCAACTCGTGGGCTACACTGTAACACGAATAACGTCACATTATAACACATGTTCCGGGGCGGGATTGGCGCCCTCAACCACCAGGCCGTGTCAAGCCTTAAGAAAAAAGGTGACGACTTTTTCGTTAAAAAAAGCAATCTGTTTTGTTTGTCCAACTTTCGGGTCTTACATCTTAAGCTCTAGTATATTTCTACAGCACAGAAAGACTATTGTGTATAGTTGTGATTAACAACAAACAAATAGACACATGAAACTAAATTTAAAAACAATTTTAGAAGCCAAAACATTCCCCTTCTTCAATTCTCTCAGTCAGTAATATCTTCATACTTACGTT
>NW_013697945.1:0-652 GCF_000517525.1 Limulus polyphemus | reverse complement strand
GTTCATTTAGTAATAGTGTTATCTCATAGCAGCTATATTTTAAAACAAAGTAGGCGTTCATTTAGTAATAGTGTTATCTTATAGCAGCTATATTTTAAAACAAACTAGGTGTTCATTTAGTAACAGTATTATCTCATAGCAGCTATATGTTAAAACAAAGTAGGTGTTCATTTAGTAATAGTGTTATCTCATAGCAGTTATATGTTAAAACAAACTAGGTGTTCATTTAGTAACAGTATTATCTCATAGCAGCTCTATGTTAAAACAAACTAGGTGTTCATTTAGTAATAGTGTTATCTGATAGCAGCTATATGTTAAAACAAAGTAGGTGTTCATTTAGTAACAGTGTTATCTCATAGCAGCTATATTTTAAAACAAACTAGGTGTTCATTTAGTAATATTGTTATCTCATAGCAGCTATATGTTAAAACAAACTAGGTGTTCATTTAGTAATATTGTTATCTCATAGCAGCTATATGTTAAAACAAAGTAGATGTTCATTTAGTAATAGTGTTATCTCATAGCAGGTATATTTTAAAACAAACTAGGTGTTCATTAAGTGATAGTGTTATCTCATAGCAGCTATATGTTAAAACAAACTAGGTGTTCATTTAGTAATAGTATTATCTCATAGCAGCTATATGTTAAAACA
>NW_013697944.1:0-652 GCF_000517525.1 Limulus polyphemus | reverse complement strand
ATTTTAAACAAGGTATGGAGAATGAAGCTTTCGTTAAGTAACAATGTTCACGTGACCAACTGAACTGTGAAGATTTGACAATTGAAAAACTGAAATGTACAGTTTGACAGTTGAAGAACTGAAATGTGAAGTTTGACAGTTGAAAAACTGAAATGTACAGTTTTGACAGTTGAAAACTGAAATGTACAGTTTTGACAGTTGGACATCTAAAATGTACACTTTGACAGTTGAACAACTGAAATGTGAAGTTTTGACAGTTGAATAACTGAAATATGCAGTTTTGACAGTTGACCAACTGAAATGTGCAGTTTGACATGTGAATAACCGAAATGTGCAGTTTTATTAGTTAAACAATTGGTATGTATAGTTTTGACAAGTGAACAACTGAAATATGCAATTTTGACATGTGAACAACTGAGATTTACAGTTTTGACAAGTGAAACAACTGAAATTTATAGTTTTGACAAGTGAAACAACTGAAATGTGCAGTTTTGACAGATGAACAACTGAAATGTGCAATTTTGATATGTGAACAACTGAGATTTACAGTTTTGACAAGTAAAACAACTGAAATGTGCAGTTTTGATAGATGAATAACTGATATGTGCAGTTTTTTGACAGATGAACAACTGAAATGTGCAATTTTGATATG
>NW_013697943.1:0-652 GCF_000517525.1 Limulus polyphemus | reverse complement strand
GTGTGTGTGTGTGTGTGTGTGTGTGTGTGTGTGTGTGTGTGTGTGTGTGTGTGTGTGTGTGTGTGAGAGAGAGAGAGAGAATTAGAAGACTGTTCATATTTATTCATTTGAGGATAAATTGGAGAACTTAGAAGAAGATTGCTCAACTACAGCAAGTAAACATTAGTATAGAAGTCAAAGAAGTGAGGTAGGAAATGGATAATGTTAGGGTAAAAAGTTGTTTTGGGTGAATTGAATGGGAGTGCTGGTTTTGGCTTTAAAAGGGTGTAGAGCAGTAAAAAAATTAAATATTGAGGGTTATATAGGCAGATTCACATAACTTTCAAGTATTACTCTAACACATTTGAACCTTGTAGCCCCCCCCCCCTTATTCCTTTAGGATGTTATGGTAGGATAGCCCAAAATCAGATTTAGCTGTTAAACATTTTCTCAGTGTAGTTGCTGAAATAATAATGACTATAGAAGAAGTATACATGTGTTATGTAATTTTGGAAGGAATATATGTTAAGTAAAGAGCAGATAGAGTTGCACAACTCCTGAACTGGTGGAATAAATAGAAGTAAAAGAATTTATACACCACAGAGAGCAAAGAAAGAGGATTTGGGTCTATGGATTTTAATGATACACCACAAATATTAAGTTTATACCTTAA
>NW_013697942.1:0-652 GCF_000517525.1 Limulus polyphemus | reverse complement strand
CACCAGTTACCATGTTACAAGTTCTACAGTATATACACCAGTTACCATGTTACAAGTTCTACAGTATATATACACTAGTTACCATGTTACAAGTACCACTTTGTCACCGAGCCAAGAAGGGAAACGTTAAGCTATTTTTATTGTTATAATTCACCCGAATTACGATTTTAAAACAGATTTAATAGTTTTGAATGATAGTTTTCAGGGTTAAACCTGATTTTTTTTCTTTCACCTACAGATCCTTACCAGTTGCTAAATGCTGCCAGTAATCGGTTAGCTTCTCAAGGTAAGAACTCTGATGTTATTTAGTAAAGTAAAAATGTTATCATTGTTGCTACCTGAAACTGTAAAACATTGTGTGTGATACTTAGGGATTTAACCTCCCATTCACCAATCAACCTTGAATCCCCATCTTGTTTTAACCTCCCATTCCCCCATTAACCTTGAATCCCCATCTTGTTTTAACCACCCATTCACCAATCAACCTTGAATCCCCATCTTGTTTTAACCACCCATTCACCAATCAACCTTGAATCCCCATCTTGTTTTAACCACCCATTCACTCAATAAACCTTGAATCCCCCATCTTGTTTTAACCACCCATTCACCAATAAACCTTGAATCCCCCATCTTGTTTTAACCACCCATTCAC
>NW_013697941.1:0-652 GCF_000517525.1 Limulus polyphemus | reverse complement strand
CAAAACAAACATTCTTTTCTACAAACGAATTTTCTTCTAACGTATTCTGAAAATTAAATAAATTCAATTATGTGGTAAATTTAACCCATTTTTTGATAATGTTTACTGGGTTAAATACACTTTAACTTTTAACTATTGCCCTTCCTTAGCTACTACACCATTCTCTCGTTAATTTGGTTGAAATATAACGCTATTAGATGTAGTATTTATTGTTATTATTATTTAATTATTTAACAAGTAAACTTATTAATGTAAATATTTAGGTGAGTTAATATACCTTATTCTTTTTTGGCCAAAACTAGTGTTAGAATATGAAACCTACACAGTAAGAATTACGGAATCGGTTTTCATTGGTCACCGGTCGTAGTTTGGAAGGGCTATGTAAATATTTCTTTACACTGATAGCAGGTTTTCTAGGAAATTAGTGACAGAACATTGATTTAATTCCCTGTATACACTTTTATCTTTCTTTTTAGTCACTTTTGTAAATATGATCAATTGTTGATGTTAGATGTACACTACTTCAAGTTCATTAACGTTATAAGAATGTCTAGGCTTCGTGAATTGGTAAGCTATGTAGGGTCAAAGCGCAAGACAAAATGGCGTTTTATTCATAATGGCATCTTCCATTTTTACTTATAGTAAGTTTAAA
>NW_013697940.1:0-652 GCF_000517525.1 Limulus polyphemus | reverse complement strand
GCCTAATACTTCATGGAAGTAACCTACCTTACAGCTAATAACCTCATATTCTATGGAAGTAACCTACCTTACAGCTAATAACCTCATACGTTATGGTAGTAACCTACCTTACAGCTAATAACCTCATACTTTATGGTAGTAACCTACCTTACAGGTAATAACCTCATACTTTATGGTAGTAACCCACCTTACAGGTAATAACCTCATACTTCATGGAAGTAACCTACCTTACAGCTAATAACCTCATACTTTATGGTAGTAACCTACCTTACAGCTAATAACCTCATACCTTTATGGTAGTAAGTAAGGTAGGAGCTAATAACCTCATACTTTACGGTAGTAACCTACCTTACAGCTAATAACCTCATGCTTTATGGTAGTAACCTACCTTACAGCTAATAACCTCATACTTCAGAAGTAACCCACCTTACAGCTAATAACCTCATACTTTATGGGAGTAACCTACCTTACAGCTAATAACCTCATACTTTATGGGAGTAACCTACCTTACAGCTAATAACCTCATACTTTATGGTAGTAACCTACCTTACAGCTAATAGCCTCATACGTTATGGTAGTAACCTACCTTACAGCTAATAACCTCATACTTCAGAAGTAACCCACCTTACAGCTAATAACCTCATACTTTATG
>NW_013697939.1:0-652 GCF_000517525.1 Limulus polyphemus | reverse complement strand
ATAACGGTAAGCTGCAATAACCGTCTCTAATTTAGAACTTATGGAGGGCATCTAGTCAACGGTTCTCAAAGCCAACTCCTGGACTACCTTAATCGAATTGTGGGGTTTGACTGTCACTCTTATAGCGCACGCAAAGTGCGGAGTGTAATTTTTCTTTCGGCAAGGGGATACAAGCCGTTGACTCTCAGATCCACAGTCCAAAGATGTTAACAGCAAGGCTATGCCTGGCCTTATATAAAACGTATTAATTAATTATATATGTCTGTTAAAATAGTGGTTTCTAAAATATTCAGAAAGGGTATATTTAAACTTTTATCTTTTATTTTAATAAATACACTGTATCTTGTAAAACAGAGAGGGTGCAGTGAACTTCTGACTTTGTCAATTCAGTTTTATTATTAGGGCCTTTAGACTTAGCATACAACAAAGTTTCTTCAGGAAACCATAAATATATGTGTGTGTGTGTATAAAGGAATTTCGTTAAGGCTTCCTTCCTATTTATGTCAATCTGTACCTGCACTTCTTTTTTAGTATATTGTCAGCGTTTGTTTTCTTTTTTCTTTACAAAAACAAATATTTCCATATATTTATTGTAATTAGGGTTTTAGTTTGTTTGTTTGTTTTTGAATTTTCGCGCAAAGCTACACGAGGG
>NW_013697938.1:0-652 GCF_000517525.1 Limulus polyphemus | reverse complement strand
GAGTCTAAACCTATTACACAAAAGTATTCATATAAAGACAACTTGTGCTTATTTATTTTACATCAAATTATCTTAAAATATAAGGTATATTATTAATGTGAATTACATGTCACAGTGATACAGAATCCTTTGTGTGTAAAAATACGATACGAAAAATATGATAGATGATAAAATTAGACATTGCAACTATGTACAAATGTAAGGGGTTGCAATACCCTAGGTAGAGGTGTCTGGGGTAAAATTACCTTAGATAAAGACGCCAGGGGCAACAACACCCTAGGTACAGATGTAAAGGGTAATAATACCAGTGGTGACAATACTATAGGTAAAGACATCATGGGTAACAATACCCTAGGTACAGATGTAAAGGGTAATAATACCAGTGGTGACAATACCTTATGTAAAGACATCATGGGTAACAATACCCTAGGTACAGATGTAAGGGGTAATTGTACCAGTGGTGACAATACTATAGGTAAAGACATCATAGGTAACAATACCCTAGGTACAGATGTAAGGGGTAATAACACCAGTGGAGACAATACCCTAGGTACAGATGTAAGGGGTAATAATACCAGTGGTGATAATACCCTAGGTAAAGACATCATGGGTAACAATATTCTAAGTAAAGACATCATGGGTAACAATATCC
>NW_013697937.1:0-652 GCF_000517525.1 Limulus polyphemus | reverse complement strand
GTTGTTGGAATTAATTATACTTGCCCTACTTTATTCTCAAAATTGATTGTACTTGCCCTACTTTCTTGTCAGAATTATTTATACTTGCCCTACTTTCTTGTTGGAATTAATTATACTTGCCCTACTTTCTTGTCAAAATTGATTATACTTGCCCTACTTTCTTGTTAGAATTAATTATACTTGCCCTACTTTCTTGTCAGAATTATTTATACTTGCCCTACTTTCTTGTCAAAATTGATTATACTTGCCCTACTTTTTTCTCAAAATTAATTATACTTGCCCTACTTTATTCTCAAAATTGATTGTACTTGCCCTACTTTCTTGTCAGAATTATTTATACTTGCCCTACTTTCTTGTTAGAATTATTTATGCTTGCCCTACTTTCTTGTTGGAATTATTTATACTTGCCCTACTTTCTTGTCAGAATTAATTATACTTGCCCTACTTTCTTGTTGGAATTAATTATACTTGCCCTACTTTCTTGTTGGAATTATTTATACTTGCCCTACTTTCTTGTTGGAATTATTTATACTTGCCCTACTTTCTTGTCAGAATTAATTATACTTGCCCTACTTTCTTGTTAGAATTATTTATACTTGCCCTACTTTTTTGTCAGAATTAATTATACTTGCCCTACTTTTTTGTAGAATTA
>NW_013697936.1:0-652 GCF_000517525.1 Limulus polyphemus | reverse complement strand
ACATGAATGTACGACAACGTACACTGACAACGGAGACAATATTCCAGACTGTGGTCTGTGGTGACGAGTACAGCTAAATGAATATATTGTTCTTACGTTCTGAATTATAAAGATTAAAACGCACTGCTTCATCAGTTGTGAACCCAAACTATTAACGATGCTTTCGGCCATAAAACAGATATTTCATGAGATTCGGTCAGCTCAGAAAATTTAGGTTAATTATAAACCCATATACTCAGCTAAATATATATATTAAAGAAATAATAGAGTATAAAATTTACATAAAATAAAAAACCATTCTTACATGTATCACATATTATTTTTGTTTGTTCTAATAGACAAATAAGCTTGTAATGCCAAAATATCTAAATACTTGGTATAATGATTCTAAACAATATTATTTCCAAGACTAATTTTGGAACAGTAAATAGGGTGTAATGTCAAGATGAATTATTGTTGTTTGGCTACTTTGGACAAAACGTAAGTGGGTACTATATTTAGTTGTTGAAACTTATTAAATGAAGAACGACTCGAGATCCTAGAAGATTCAGACACGTTTAATGTCACTTTTGCAATACCTTGAGATAATGACATTGAGTAACTCGGAAGTGTTCAAATACTTGTTTGTTTTTATAATGAATTTCACGCAAAG
>NW_013697935.1:0-652 GCF_000517525.1 Limulus polyphemus | reverse complement strand
ATATATATATATATATATATATATATATATATGCTGAAATTAAATATGTATAGATATTGGTGAATATATAAGTTTTATGTAAAAGTGACAGTTTTGACGCTCGTTGATATCCGACTTGTTTCAGTGCTGTTTGGTGGTGCTATCTTATAAAATGCTGTGAAGAAAATTAGAGTAATAAACAGAAGAACCATGCTGAGTGTGTGTGGCAATATTATACTCGTACAGTCAGCGTACGTTTGAGATTCATCAACAGAACATAGCTGTTGTTTGATTAGATCAGACTTGTATCTTTGACACAAATTAAATGTTGTTCTTCATGGATAATTACATAATATCTCAGTTTGGTAAATCCTAATGGTAAAAACAACGCCACAAAACATTTAACACTGTACTTCAGTTTGGAAAATACTAGTGGTAAAAATAATGACACAAAACGTTTGTTCTTATTTATAAATAATTGAAATTACTCAAGATCCGCCCATAAATACATGTTTCTTTAGTTATGTTTTTTACCTATCTACACGAGCAAATAATTGTATATGAAAACAAATGCACACGCATGGGTTATAAGCCCAGTCAATCACAATGGAATTTGTTGTACAAGATTATACAGAGCGAAGGGTTTTAACTATAATACTTTTACGACATCGAG
>NW_013697934.1:0-652 GCF_000517525.1 Limulus polyphemus | reverse complement strand
TGCATTACTATTTTCTGACATTTACCATAAGTTATTAGTTTTCACTTGGCGTGTGTGAGGTCTTGGGTTTGACCCAAGGACAAAAAAAATTTGGATCACTGCAACTTGTTTTATAAATGTCAGATTCTTCACAATTAGCCCCTAGTGGCTCAGCGGTAAATCCGCAGGTTTACGACGCTAAAAATCGGGTTTCGATACCCCTGATGGGCAGAGCACAGACGGGCCCTTGTGTAGTTTTTGTGCTTAACATCAAACAAATGAAACTTCACAATTAAAATAAAAATATTGTGGTTGATCATAGGTGTAGGAATTTACTGGCTCAATCGGGCTACAACGCGACTAAAATTTATATTTTTTTATTTTTATATGTATTTGAGTTTACTAATACCATCAACAAACTGTCTCATGCCCCTCTACTACACCCACACTAGTGATTGCAGCCCTACTAATGATTTACTGCTTCATACCCCATCAACAAACTGTCCCACGCCTCTCCACTACACCCACACTGGTTGTTGCAGCCCTACTAATGATTTACTGCTTCATATCCCATCAACAAACTGCCCTACACCCCTCCACTACACCCACACTAGTGATTGCAGCCCTACTAATGATTTACTGCTTCATACCACATCAACAAATTGCCCAACTG
>NW_013697933.1:0-652 GCF_000517525.1 Limulus polyphemus | reverse complement strand
TGTTGGTATAGAGAGTTTTGGATCTACAGTTACATTGGTGAGGACCAGTTGTGTAATATTACAACTCATGGTTCAACTTTAATGACAAAGGTATAAATAAATATTTTTTAAATTAACTTTTAAAGTTTGGATCTTAGTTTTGTCCTTATGTTTTCTAATTTGAAAATTTTTATTATGAAAGATATACAATAATCATTTTTTTTGTATGTTGTTGGTTTAGTTTTAAAACTCTTGAGTGAATTGTATAACTGATTTTTCAATATTTGTATTTTTTATTTAATATTAAATAATATTATGGAGGCTAATTCAGTTTAATTGAATGATAAAAGTAAGTGACATATATAGATTTTAATGTTTTTAGACCGAATATTAGACTATCATAGCACAATGAAACATTGTTTAGCCAAAGACTTGAGATTTAATTACATTTTATGTTATACGAAATAACATAGCGTGTGCATATACAAGAAATAATACATACGAAAACTTCTTTTTCCACTGCAATATAAATCCATGTAAATTTCTGTAAGTTCGAGTCATTAAACGTCATTAAACGCTGCATTAAAAAATAATGTCGCTGGGTATTATCAGATAAGAAGGTGATACATATTACAAGTAAAACTGTGTGTTACGTCTCCGTTTGTTAATTAAC
>NW_013697932.1:0-652 GCF_000517525.1 Limulus polyphemus | reverse complement strand
AACTCGTCATCATCAACATCCCAGTTGTCCCCTTATCCCATCACTCGCCCTCGTGGCTGGTCTTTCTCTTTTTAGGGTCGTCTCCAACTGTCATCATCAACATCCCAGTTGTCCCTTTATCCCATCACTCTCCCTCATGGCCGGTCTTTCTCTCTTTCTATTGGTGTTTTTCGGGGATCTGCGCATAGCCATTCCTAGGTTTGAACTGATAGACTGAAGAGTTGTCAACAGTACCCGCCGTCAACTCTTTGGGTTACTTCTGTCTAATCGAAAAGCGGGATTTTATTGTCGCTCTTATAGCGCATCCATGGCCCCAACGTGTTGAGCCAGTTTTTGTGGTAACGGTAAGCGAACCAAGAAACTTCAGGTTCACAGTCTGGGTACGCTATCCAATAGGCTACTTTGTACTTAACCCGCTGCATAAGGCCATCCTACGATAATTCGAAGACATTTATTTGTTTATCCTCTAACTCCTCCTAGACTTTTGCATTTGGACTTGTCAACTAGGAATGACTGGGGATGTGTCAAAAATAAGTTTTTTTTTGTTTTTTAAGTGAATAGATTTCACATATTCAGTGATGGCTAAATATAGATAAGTCAATGTGTCAAAAAGAAGTTGTTATTTTTTTAAGTGAATAGATTTCACATATTC
>NW_013697931.1:0-652 GCF_000517525.1 Limulus polyphemus | reverse complement strand
GATGATGCCACGTTAACAGTGGCAGAATTTTGTTTTTAAATATGTTGTTTCTATCCCATTTTAGTTGTTTTTCTTAATTAAAAAATTTTGTAGAGTGTGGAATACCTCCAACATTTATACCTTTAACTAATCAAACTGTAGTGTCCTATTTCAGATCTAAGAAAAAGACAGTCTGTATGAAATTGTTTTATTAATTCTTGGACTATCATACTGGTTAGGAATTTTAGATGGAATAGTTAGTAGCTTAGTCAAAGGTATAGTCATTTTCTTCCTTTTGTCTATGCCTCCACATAGTTAGTTCATCTTCACCAAAAATGTAGCTATTACACCTTTATATGAATAGTCCAGGTCTCCATCTTCCTAATTCAGTTAACAGATGATAACTTTTACATGGGTACTGCTTTATCTCATTTTTATGTAAGTACTTTGTGGCTAAAGGACATTTAAACAGAAAAACTTTCTCTCAACCAGACTTGTAAGCTAATGTTTCATGAGATATTCATTTACATAATTTATTGACTACTACTTTTTCTATGTCATTGAAATAATTTAAAAACAGCAATGGGCCAAACACTGAGCCCTGAGATACCCTACTTATTACATTAATCCAGTTTTACTGAACTCCATTTATAACAACCCTCCACTTTCTTCC
>NW_013697930.1:0-652 GCF_000517525.1 Limulus polyphemus | reverse complement strand
CAACCTATCAAAGAGAAGAGGAATATTATAATGAATATAAAACCGAACCGTATATATGTTTTAACTGTGTATGTTAGATTAGTTTTTGAATTATTTCTAGAAGAAAGTTATAAGAATGATAAATATATATATATATATATTTGTTTGCTTTTTTTCAGTAGGTAATTCATATATGTAAAAAAAAAAACTTTCAAGTCTGCAAACCATAGAAATAATTGCAAGTACCTAAGGTTTACTAAAATAAAAATCACATTTCTCCAAGCTTTGTAGACTGTATGTAATCAACAGAACAACACAAAAACAGCAAATTAAACCTTAAAGTCCACCAACGGATCAGTGGTAAGTTTCTGGAGTTACAACACTAAAATCCGTGGTTGGTTCGATTCTCCTCAGTTTACAGAGCACAGACAGTCAATTGTATAGCTAGAAGAAGAAGACGCCAACAATAACAACAGATCTTAAACCTTACAAGGAAGGAAGGTTGAAGAAGATCAAGGAGTAAGACTTGGTTAGTTGCAATGAGGAAACAGTGAGCTCCAAAAAAAGAGTTTAAAAAAGATGTTGATGTTTATTATTAAGCTCGGTTTTTAGCGGTATAAGTCCGCAGACATACCGCTGTGCCACTGGGGGGCACTTAAAAACGATTGATTGG
>NW_013697929.1:0-652 GCF_000517525.1 Limulus polyphemus | reverse complement strand
GCTCTGTATCTGTCAAACTTTGAAAATTTTATCTGCTTACACTCGCTCTGTATCTGTCAAACTGAAAATTTTATCTGCTTACACTCGCTCTGTACCTGTCAAACTTTGAAAATTTTATCTGCTTACACTCGCTTTGTACGTATCTTTCATTTCTATAGATGTTCCTTGGATTTGTTTTGGCCACGACCAAAATATATGTTGGTTTTTATTATTATTTATTGAGTGTGTGTCTTTATCTGGTCTCTGTGTTCTTATTTAAGTATATCTAAACAATTGTAGAAATTCAACATATTTATAATATCTCACATTTGGAATCATTTGCTAAGAATCGTGATCGTCGTCGTATTATCCTTCTGTCATACAAACGTTAACCTATATTGTTACACATTAAGAACCGTGATCGTCGTCGTATTATCCTTCTGTCATACAAACGTTAACCTATATTGTTACACATTAAGAACCGTGATCGTCGTCGTATTATCCCTCTGTCATACAAACGTTAACCTATATTGTTAGACATTAAGAACCGTGATCGTCGTCGTATTATCCCTCTGTCATACAAACGTTAACCTATATTGTTAGACATTAAGAACCGTGATCGTCGTCGATTATACTCTACTAGTCATACAAACGTTAACCTATATTGTTACAC
>NW_013697928.1:0-652 GCF_000517525.1 Limulus polyphemus | reverse complement strand
AGCATGTTTGGTGTTACGGGGATTCGAACCCGCGACCCGCAAATTGCGAGTCGAGCGTCCTAACTACCTAGCCATACCTGATAGTTATGCTTAATTAAGTTTGAAATGATAAACTACTTGATGGGCAGCTAGTCAACAGCACTCACCGCCAAATCTTGAGCTACTCCAATCCAATACCGAGATTTGACCTTCGCTCTTATAACGCCTCCAACGACTCAAAATTACGAATCGTGATTTTACAGCAACGAGACGTGACACATGGAAACGATTTTGTTCAGTTTATTTTAAACTCTCCCATGTTTAGTTTAAGAACATTCAGTTTCCGGTTTTTGTTTGTGTTTATCTACTCCAGTCTTGAATATAATGTGCGATTATCTAACAAACAGGATGCGAACATATTACTGAGGTACTAGTTTGTTTTCTTTGTAACTAAGATAAGTTAGGCGTTTGGGCAATATAAAGGTAGGGGGAGGGGGTGAATAGCCCTTAGGAAGAAACTAAAATTCCGAAAGTATTTGCTCACCTTTTTTAATACGCTTCTTCTTATCGTTGCTTGAAATAAATTAAACACGTGTTTCGATAACGTTCCTGATTAAAGTCAAACTCGTGTAAACAATCACATCCAACTAACAAATTCTCACCTTGAATGTTG
>NW_013697927.1:0-652 GCF_000517525.1 Limulus polyphemus | reverse complement strand
ACACACACACAAGCACACACAAAACATTCAGAAAAATTCAGGAAGCACACGTGTTATATAAATGTTGAGTATTTAATCCGAATCATTCAGGTGGTAAGATAAGTTATTTAAATTTGTAAAATAAATCAAAACCACATTAGTTAATATCAGTTCGTGGCTGGAGCGTTCGTGTGATAACATTAACTGAAACAAAATTGATCGATATTAAGGGCTCGAGCTGTATATATTTATTTAATTATGAAGTCAAAATGTCAGTGCTCAAAGTCGTACAGACAAAAATTCATCGCTTTTAACAATATCGTTGAAAATGTACAGTTGAGTTTGTCTCTGAATGTATATACACCTTATAAGGTCGAGCATTATGTAAACTTTTTCGCTAGTTTGCTTAAATTTTTCACTTAAGAAAATTCGATCCTTTAGTTATATTTTCTACAACACACAGCCAAGTACCCTTCCTGCAGTGGTTAAACAACATTACCAAGTACCCTTCCTGCAGTGGTTAAACAACATAACCAAGTACCCTTCCTGCAGTAATTAAACAACATAACCAAGTACCCTTCCTGCAGTGGTTAAACAACATAACCAAGTACACTTCCTGCAGTGGTTAAACAACATAACCAAGTACACTTCCTGCAGTAGTTAAACAACATAA
>NW_013697926.1:1227-1652 GCF_000517525.1 Limulus polyphemus | reverse complement strand
TTAACGATACTGTGTACTGTCAATAAGAAGACACAAGATTTAACAATACTGTGTACTCTCAATAAGAAGACACACGATTTAGCAATATTGTGTACTCTCAATAAGAAGACACAAGATTTAACGATACTGTGTACTGTCAATAAGAAGACACAAAGATTTAACGATACTGTATACTGTCAATAAGAAGACACAAAATTTAACGATACTGTGTACTGTCAATAAGAAGACACAATATTCAACGATAATGTGTACTGTCAATAAGAAGACACAAGATTTAACGATACTGTGTACTGTCAATAAGAAGACACAAGATTTAACAATACTGTGTACTCTCAATAAGAAGACACACGATTTAGCAATATTGTGTACTGTCAATAAGAAGACACAAGATTTAACGATACTGTGTACTGTCAATAAGAAGACAC
>NW_013697926.1:0-227 GCF_000517525.1 Limulus polyphemus | reverse complement strand
ATACTGTGTACTGTCAATAAGAAGACACAATATTACAACGATAATGTGTACTGTCAATAAGAAGACACAAGGTTTAACGATACTGTGTATTGTCAATAAGAAGACACAAGATTTAATAATACTGTGTACTCTCAATAAGAAGACACACGATTTAGCAATATTGTGTACTGTCAATAAGAAGACACAAGATTTTACGATACTGTGTACTGTCAAATAAGAAGACACAA
>NW_013697925.1:0-652 GCF_000517525.1 Limulus polyphemus | reverse complement strand
CAGATAGCTCTCGTGTAGTCTTTGCGACGAAATTCAAAACAAACAAACAATCGGTATGGTCCAATGCTCTGTGATATAAGTGGTGTAATGAGTGTTTTTTTTTCTTTTACTTTTGTGTCTGTCTGTACTTAGCTAGGCACACTTATGGTTATCGACATCATTTTCTCTTTAAATTTCTTTTTTGCTGCCATCAATGTTTCCTGTCATTTTAATCTTCTAACAGGAAACTCAAAAACAATTTCTTTTGTTTCCTTAACAAAAAGGCGAGTTTACAGTAAAAAATTTATATATGTATATACATTAATAATCCATTTCCTTCGTTCGCAATTGGGCATGAGATAGCTAGTAATATTCTATACCTATCAAGTCACTGGCAGTCTCGACCGGATGAAGGCAAAAAATGTAATCGTATCAACTCTGCTGGCCAATGAGCACCCGCGCACGGCAGCAACCACCTATAAAACGTATACGACAACCCTGAAGAAATTAACTGTCAGCGACAATTCATTGTCAGTGCCCATGACGCGTATCTTTGTTAACAGTATGGAAACCTTTTAGCGCATGCGCAATTGCTGATTACTCATAATCAGATGAGACCGCCCACTGTATACAATATGCATAAAGACCGACAGCGATAGGTATTATACTAATA
>NW_013697924.1:0-652 GCF_000517525.1 Limulus polyphemus | reverse complement strand
AAGTTTGGAGAATCGGCGGGAGTTTCGCAATACATATCTAACCCTATTAGCTAGGCATATTTTTAAATATAAAATCAGTCCAAACAAATGTTGACAATAAAACAAATACATAACAACAAATTCGTTACACCTATAAAAGACAAAATAAACCCTCGAATGCCGGGTACAAAGAATACAACTACTATGAATACTTGCCAGTTAGACACACTAAACATTCTAAGTTATAATGAATAATTTTACTGATTCATTTATTCCAACCCAAGTGCATCTCTATATAGTAAACATTCCTCTAAGTCTACCAGTTCTTTATCAAATAAAGCATAAGTCATCATAAGCTTGTCGAAACGTTGTACATTTGTAATAAAGTTTCTTCCACTACCCATTCAAGCTGTCTCCCAAATTTATTTTCTAAAAAATGTCAATACTTTATCAACTCGACAGTTTTTAACAATGCAGAAGGACAAAACCTGTAAGGATGTGCTCTTTGGAGCTTGTTAGCTGTTATACCCTGTCCATGCCTATAATACTTTGTAACCCTCCCACGATTCCATTAACTGTTTAACTATGTAGTTATCCGCCACCTGGGGAACATATTGATCATAAAACCTAAACGATTTCCTGTTTTACTAGTTAAACTTCCATTTGTCATCCT
>NW_013697923.1:0-652 GCF_000517525.1 Limulus polyphemus | reverse complement strand
AACAGGTAGTTTTACATTTCTTTTATCAGTCCAAGTGAGTTACATCTATTACTTCCAACCAAGGTCAGTTACAGCAGTAATTTATAGCTTGTTGATATCATGGAGATTCTTATGAGTTACATCTATTACTTCCAACCAAGTTCAGTTACAGCAGTAATTTATAACTTGTTGATATCATGGAGATTCTTATCAGTTACATCTATTACTTCCAAACAAAGTGAAAGCAGGAACTGTGTAAACCTGATTTATTTTGGTATTGAACTATCAAAGTAATCCTGTTTTTGGTAACACTCCGATAATCTATGCATTTTTTTTTTAAATATTTGAAACTGACAATGTTTAACACTAAAACATCTCTATAGTAAACATGCAAGCAACTTAATGTGTAAATTGTTATCGTGATTATTATGATGT
Source organism: Limulus polyphemus (assembly GCF_000517525.1). Classification (NCBI taxonomy): domain Eukaryota; kingdom Metazoa; phylum Arthropoda; class Merostomata; order Xiphosura; family Limulidae; genus Limulus; species Limulus polyphemus. Next base: position 238 of record NW_013697923.1, on the reverse strand, counting down.
ATTTCTCTACGTTGCAGATCAGAAAAGAGAAAGATAGAGACGCTAAGTATCAGGTAAAACTTGCCATCATCATTAGTACTATAACTTTGTAGTTTCTAAACATTAACATTTAACAGTAAAAGTATGATACCAAAGGTTTACGGTAATGTATCAATACAGTTTGTAGTTTAGAATCTCCACGACATCAACAAGTTATAAATTACTGCTGTAACTGACCTTGGTTGGAAGTAATAGATGT
>NW_013697922.1:0-652 GCF_000517525.1 Limulus polyphemus | reverse complement strand
CATAAATCCACTGTACTCAATGACCACAATCTGTATTTTCGTTGTATACATAAATCTACTGTACTCAATGACCACAATCTGATTTTCGTTGTATACATAACTCCACTGCACCCGATGACCACAATCTGATTTTCGTTGTATACATAAATCCACTGTACCCGATGACCACAATCTGATTTTCGTTGTATACATAAATCCACTGCACCTGATAACCACAGTCTGATTTTCGTTGTGTACGTCAATCCACAGCACCTAATGACCACAATCTGATTTTCGTTGTGTACATAAATCTACTGTACTCAATGACCACACAATCTGATTTTCGTTGTGTACATAAATCCACTGCACCCGATGACCACAATCTGATTTTCGTTGTATACATAAATCCACTGCACCTAATGACCACAATCTGATTTTCGTTGTATAGTACATCAATCCACTGCACCTAATGACCACAATCTGATTTTCGTTGTATACATAAATCCACTGCACCTGATGACCACAATCTGATTTTCGTTGTATACATAAATCCACTGCACCCGATGACCACAATTTGATTTCGTTGTATACATAAATCCACTGCACCTGATAACCACAATCTGATTTTCGTTGTATACATAAATCCAATGCACCTGATGACCACAATCTGATT
>NW_013697921.1:0-652 GCF_000517525.1 Limulus polyphemus | reverse complement strand
CAGAAAACAAAACAACTACATATGCACAGTAAAAACTACTGCTTGGTTATATGTGCTAGACCATGTGGTTGGTCCCAGATGGTTAGCAGAAAACAAAACAACTACATATGCACAGTAAAACTACTGCTTGGTTATATGTGCTAGACCATGTGGTTGGTCCCAGATGGTTAGCAGAAAACAAAACAACTACATATGCACAGTAAAACCACTTCCTGGATATATGGTAGCTGAAATTCCAGTGAAAGTCGCTCAATGACTTCATTGTACAAACACTTTTAGTTCCTATTATTTACTTTAAATTCTAACTGACTATCATTCAAACACTTTATTAATAGTGACTAATAATAAATGTTGATATATATCATGCTGCCATACCAAAATGTTTAACACTGAAGGGTTTAGTTGGCCTAGTAGACTCTTCTTGTACCATCACTTTAAAAACTGCTGGATCCATAAAAAACTGAAATGTCAGGTATTAGTATCAAATTGTATCTGTACATTTTATACTTAACCAGGCATGACTTTTCTGTAGATTTCTGTGTCTTGACCCTGTATAGTTCCACATATCTTATAAAGGTTCAGAAGAACATAAAATTATGGATGAAAAAATATGTTCTATTGCCAAAACAAAACCTAAAAAATTAAAATACCA
>NW_013697920.1:0-652 GCF_000517525.1 Limulus polyphemus | reverse complement strand
GGGATAATTCAATATAATTCAGCAAATTGTAACTACGAACAAGGAATAATTGAATCTAATTCAGCAAATTGCAACTACGAACAAGGGATAATTCAATAAAATTCAGCAAATTGTATCCAAAAGATTTATTTAGTGCACTCGAGATAAGTGGTTTTCAGTCTTAATGTTGACTGCCACATGACAATGTTTACCTAGTACGGCTATAGTCGAATTTCGACCACTGTTGAAGAACTCTTGTTAATTTGTGGCATAGTCCGGCGTATGTTGTATATTTCCTTTATAAAGCCTATCGGTCACCATGAATTGGCGGCCGTAGTTTTTCCTAGTGGCAGATATTTTCTAATGCCACCGTTGGCAGAAGTGGCAGCGACAGTCAAAGAAAACACCTTTGATAAAGACTCTCCTGTTAGATGGACATCCCTATCACGCCCCTTTGAAAATCGAAATTATCTTTACTTTCAATAGTTAGTCTTGCAGACTGACTAACCACGATATGTGGGACTCAAGCAATCACTTGACACATCGCAAGATCAGTCTGTATTGCGCGTGCAAATAACACGGGTCAGCGATGGTTTTATTGTCTTGAAATTTTTACATGCTGTACAGTAATGATACCCATTTTTCTCCATCACGTACAGATTTTTCACAAAAC
>NW_013697919.1:0-652 GCF_000517525.1 Limulus polyphemus | reverse complement strand
AAAAAGGAGGAGTTACTCTTGTAAGCAAGGTTTGAGAGGGAAGGAACGATCTGGCCAAAGGAGAAGATAGGTTTGGCAGTACAGTGAGCGAGTGATGTTGATAGCAAACGAATCTGACCAATGATGCCCGCAGGCCAAGAGAAGAAGAAAATATGCCTTAAGGGATAGGTGAAACAAAGGCACAAAGCAATGGGCTCAAACAGTGGAAAAGTGAAGGAATGGAGTACCATGTTAATGTCCCAATCTGGAAGTACCAGACACATAGACAGCCGATGGATCTGAAAAAAATGGATCAAAATGGCAAGGACAGGAAAAAGAAAGACCCTGCGGTAATGGGAAAAATGGAAAGTATGGGATAGGACTGCCCAATAACCTGATAGAGGAGACCAAAGCCCTTTTCCAAACAGTCATGTAAGAAACTCGGAGATACCAGCAATTGTAGGAAGAGAAGAATACTCTGAGCCAAGGCCCAGGTGCAAAAACATCCCATTTGCACTGATACACTGCCAGGTATCAAGGACAAATGGAATAAGCTAAATGAGATGCCATCTGATATAAGAAACCAGATCTCCTCACCAGGAACCGGACATGAAGTGTGGGATGAAGAACCAGCGACTGGGATTGATGAAGAAGGTCAGGGAATAAAAAGAGA
>NW_013697918.1:0-652 GCF_000517525.1 Limulus polyphemus | reverse complement strand
GGAAAGATAATTTTCGACCACCCTGTATTGCAGTTAATGTATGTGTTTTATGTAAAAACGTCACATTACGAAGTATATTTTCAAGAAGTAACCATTAATTAGCATAATTTATTATCATTGATTTTTTCTAGTTTTTAGCAACCTGTTCAAATTTTCTTCACATAGAACGTAGGGTAGTGCAACCGTAGTGGACAAAGAAACATAAATCTAAAACTGTTAAATGTATACAGTTCGTATCATTTGCGTTAGCTTTACGAACTGGAAAATCTTGACAACTCTAGGCAAACCTGTAGCCCTACTTAGTACACATAGAAAGTATTTTGGAAAGTTCCTTTTCCCAGACAATAATTTTCAAGTGTAACTTGCGTGTGTCGCTTTGATTTGTTCAAAAGCTAGTATAATAATGGATCTTATTCAGATCACAAAAGGTTCTGTGTCCTCCCAATTAAAGCAGTTTTCTCAGATGAAACGTGCAGTTCCACTAGAGAAAGGTCTGGTGAATTACTAATGAATTCCAGAGTGAGAGACTGAATGCAAATGAATGGTTCTCAGCAGCAACTATTTGCAACCAGTTATCGATAGTAATATCAAGAAGAAATCGCCTAGCACTTGGGATGAAAATCATTTCTTTATTTCTTCAGCTATTCACTTT
>NW_013697917.1:0-652 GCF_000517525.1 Limulus polyphemus | reverse complement strand
TCTACATGTTTCGACGTCAACTTTTTGAAGGTCATAGATAGGCCCAATAAAATGTTTTTAATTGTGTACCAACGTTGAATATTATTTATGATGGCAACCATATTATTTTATTTTGAACAAACATATAAATAGGTAAGTTAACCAAATAAAGCTGACAGACAAGAACAAGTATTTTACGAACATTTTTTTTGTCTAATTAGCTATATACGTAATGTAGATGTTCTAACAGCATTAAAAAAGAAACCTTTTGAGAACTTCGTATTTTATTCTTTCTTAATTAATTCTCCAAACTTAAAAAGATTTATAAAAGTCAACCAATAGCAAACGGTAGAAACATGAATTTTTATTCGATGAGACCCAGGCAACTTTTGTGGTGTAAGTAAAACAATGGGCCAATAGCTAGATTTAGATTAAGGGGAACGAAATATAACATAGTTAAATCATACTTGGTATTGATAAGATAACATTCCCCAATTTTTCTGTTAAAAACAACTACTAGAAATTTGTATGGAGGTTCATTAGGTTCATGTGAGGTTACATACAAATTTTAAGTTTTCCATTTTGTGTTTTGCGGTTTTTGTGGGGCATTTTTGCGTGTTTTTTTTTACCACTACTTCTCCCCCTGTTGATGGACCTTCACCAAATTTGGCAT
>NW_013697916.1:0-653 GCF_000517525.1 Limulus polyphemus | reverse complement strand
GACGTAACACTACTTTTCAAATATTTCACACAGAAACGTATACACGCTGATTTGAGACTTATTGTGACCTTTCGACATCCGGTCAACTAGAATGTCGTAACCATTTGTAAAAACTGCCTGGAAGTTAAGAAAAATATTACATTAATACATCCAAATAAAGTTATATTCTATACTACTTAGGGAATGGGAAAATTCATGACTATTTCAGTCATTACAGCGGTAGGTGATGTTGACTAGCTGCTTTCCCTCTTGCCTATCAATTCAAAATCAAGAACCGCTAAAGCAGATATCCTTTGTGTATGCGAATATTTCCGAACAAACATTATTTTTGAGAGGGTGGGTTGGGGAGGTCTTTCATTATCAACGTTTTCTGTTTACTTTCCAAATGTTGAAGCGCACAGTACGAGTAATAGTAAGTCACGTGCTATGATAACTTTTCGTAACATGAAAGACGTTGGGAGAAGGAAGCTAACACACTGTAGAAGGAGAAGCATGTTTGATTACATAACCTTGCTTAAATATTGATCTATCATTGTTGTGCTCTTCCAAAAGTAATCACCGCTTCTTTTGCCAGCGCTTGAGTAATTTAGTTCATTGTTACTAGTACCACACTTGTTCAACCATTAACCTGCACCAGGGGCGTAACCATCACT
>NW_013697915.1:0-653 GCF_000517525.1 Limulus polyphemus | reverse complement strand
ATTTGAAATTCTAATACGTAACACCAGAATCAATCATGTAAAACAAACTATAAGTTAGGTCCAGAAATTATCTCCTGTAAAACATAAATTATAATTCAGGTTTAAATGTAATCATGAAAAACAAAAGTTATTAGTGAAGCTCAGAACTAATTATAATAAACACTAGTCGAAAAGTTACCATGTAAATTACAAATTATAAGTTTAGAATTAACTGCGTAAAACATAAACTGTTAGTCAGATTCAAAAATTAATAATATTAAACAAATTATAATTAAGTGTCATAACTATTAAACGAAGTGTGAGCCCTGTGAGTGAAAGGGTCCACAAAGGAAACAACCTGGACAACCACAACAGTATTGTGTTTGAGCACCACTTTAGAGAGAAGGCAACAACGTGGACAACCACAACAGTATTGTGTTTGAGCACCACTTTAGAGAGAAGGAAACAACCTGGACAACCACAACAGAATTGTGTTGGAACACCACTTTAGAAAGAAAGCAACAACGTGGACAACCACAACAGTAATTTAACCTCAAATGTTTTGCTGTTCTCTATCAGCTCTTTAAATTTCTTAAAGAGTTTATATTTTCTTCTAAAAAAGTATTTAGAATATAAAATTATTATTAAAGTTCTTGAAAATTTAACTTATTGTT
>NW_013697914.1:0-653 GCF_000517525.1 Limulus polyphemus | reverse complement strand
ACTGCCATCTAGCACATTTCATCTTTATAATAATACTGACACCTAGCACATTCCATCCTTATAATAATACTGACACCTAGCACATTCCATCTTTATAATAATGCTGACACCTAGCACATTTCATCCTTATAATAATACTGACACCTAGCACATTTCATCCTTATAATAATGCTGACACCTAATGTGCTAGATGTCAGTACTATTATAAAGATGAAATGTGCTCAGTATTATTATAAGGATGAAATGTGCTAGGTGTCAGTATTATTATAAGGATGAATGTGCTAGGTGTCAGTATTATTATAAGGATGAAATGGGCTAGGTGTCAGCCACCTAGCACATTTCATCCTTATAATAATGCTGACACCTAGCACATTTCATCCTTATAATGATACTGAAACCTAACACATTTCATCCTCATAATAATACTGACACCTAGCACATTTCACATTTCATTTTCATGCTTTAGTTTACAATCTGTTCCTGAACGTTTTCATTTGTTTGTGTTATCTTCTACCTTTATCTTTTATTTATCTTATTATTGGCCCTTTTTATAACAGCAGTCTGATTTTCATTCGTTTTTTTTTTTACTTATACCTTTTTTTTTTTCGTTGCCGTCTTTTCATCTCCAACGCCTCCTTCTTGCAGCATTCTTT
>NW_013697913.1:0-653 GCF_000517525.1 Limulus polyphemus | reverse complement strand
AACAACGATAAGTTAATAACGGGCGGGTTTCACTCATGAAGCTGTTGAACGTGAACAACGATAAGTTAATAACGTGAAACCTGCCCTCATGAAGCTGTTGAACGTGAACAACGATAAGTTAATAACGTGAAACCTGCCATCATGAAGCTGTTTACATGTTCCAGAGGTGACCAAGCTACGACACGCGAAGTAAAATCATGCAGCACAGAACAAATTGGGTTAGGAATTTAAGCACGTGCACGAAATATTATTAAAACATTTCATTTAGTTGTTAATGCCTCATAATTTGATTGCTCTTCGGATCACTGGCACAACTGATAAGCCACGCCTGAACCACCTTGTCATACTCTAGGTTTCAGTTCTCTAAGGTAGTTAGTTGTCTCTGTAACCTCTTCTCACTTCTACCGATTATTGTATGTGTCAGATTTCACACACGCTTTTTTTTCTCTCACACGCACTCTAGCAACACACGTGACATCTGTTTCATTGTTTAGTAATACACACACTCTAGAGTAGGACTGACATTTGTCTGATTTGTTGGTAATACACGCACTCTAGAGTAGGACTAACATTTGTCTGATTTGTTGGTAATACACGCACTCTAGAGTAGGACTAACATTTGTCTGATTTGTTGGTAATACACGCACTCTAGA
>NW_013697912.1:0-653 GCF_000517525.1 Limulus polyphemus | reverse complement strand
AGTTGTATATAGTTTGTACAGTAGCGAGTCCCATGCTGGTCCGAGTTGTATATAGTTTGTACAGTAGCAGTCCCATGCTAGTCCAGTTGTATATAGTTTGTAGAGTAGCAGTCCCATGCTAGTCCAGTTATATATAGTTTGTAGAGTAGCAGTCCCATGCTAGTCCAGTTATATATAGTTTGTAGAGTAGCAGTCCCATGCTAGTCCAGTTATATATAGTTTGTAGAGTAGCAGTCCCATGCTAGTCCAGTTATATATAGTTTGTAGAGTAGCAGTCCCATGCTAGTCCAGTTATATATAGTTTGTAGAGTAGCAGTCCTATGCTGGTCCAGTTGTATATAGTTTGTATAGTAGCAGTCCTATGCTAGTCCAGTTGTATATAGTTTGTAGAGTAGCAGTCCTATACAACTGGACTAGCATGGGACTGCTACTGTACAAACTATATACAACTGGACCAGCATGGGACTGCTACTGTACAAACTATATACAACTAGACTAGCATAGGACTGCTACTATACAAACTATATACAACTGGACCAGCATAGGACTGCTACTATACAAACTATATACAACTGGACCAGCATGGGACTGCTACTCTACAAGCTATATACAACTGGACTAGCATTTAGTTTGTAGAGTAGCAGTCCCATGCT
>NW_013697911.1:0-653 GCF_000517525.1 Limulus polyphemus | reverse complement strand
ATGAATGTATTATTGTTTGTTCCATGTAACCATTGCACCTACTAGTTATCTAGTAGAGGGTCTGATGAATGTATTATTGTTTGTTCCATGTAACCATTGCACCTACTAGTTATCTAGTAGGGGGTCTGATGAATGTATTATTGTTTGTGGTCTACAACCGTGGATGTGGTGACTTGTTTTATTGAGGTAGGCTGTACGAGTTTTGATTTTATTATTGATATCTCTGACGTGAGTGTGCCAGGTAAGATTAGGGTTAATGGTGATACCTATGAATTTAGCGGATTTGGAGAATTGGATTGGTTGTTCGTATAAGTAAAGTTTGGTAAGCCTGACTCGTTTAGGTCTTTTGTTAAGTCATCGGAAGAGTATAACTGCCTGGGTTTTGGAGGGATTGAGTATGATCCGCCACTTGTTGCACAACTGTGTAATTATAAATAACTTTAACATAATCTTGTGTATTTATGTATTGTATCACTCCCCTGTACTTAACAAAAGTAACGTTTCTAACATAACCCCAGAAGCTATCATGGACAAAACTTCGAAACCATGCGACACTTCAAAATATTTTCCTCACCTTAAAGCTGTGGGTGCATTATAAGAGTGACAATCAATCCCTTAGAATGTTACTTACTGGTTGCTTTTCTTCTGTCTCA
>NW_013697910.1:0-653 GCF_000517525.1 Limulus polyphemus | reverse complement strand
TGTAACTATTATACAGAAACAGCTATGTTTGATCCAATGTTAATCTATCTGTAACTATTATACAGAAACAGCTATGTTTGATCCAATGTTAACTATCTGTAACTATTATACAGAAACAGCTATGTTTGATCCAATTTTAACCATATGTAACTATTATACAAAAACAGCTATGTTTGATCCAATGTTAACAATATGTAACTATTATACAGTAGATAACAATGAAAGAAACAAGTGGACTGTCAAAATTGTGAATGATACCATAATCGGTCCATCCTTAGATCTAATCTGGATGCGTGATTGTTACATATAACTACCCTTTGAACTTATCCGGCTGTTTCTGTGTAAAATTACACATAGATATCCTTAGAACTTATTCCGTTGTTTATGTGTGTAAGTTACACAAAGATACCCTTGGACCTAACTAAGTTCTTTCTGTGTCATCGTTACACATGGGTATCCTTAGACCTAGTCTGGTTGTTTCTATATGATCGTTACTCGTGGTTATCCTTAGACCTACTCTAGTTGTGTCTGGTTGATCGTTACTCATAGATATCCTTAGATCTAGCCTGATTGTATCTGCATGATCTTTACTCATGGTTGCTCTTAGAACTAACCGGGTTGTTTGTTTATGATCGTTACTCATGGTTATCTTT
>NW_013697909.1:0-653 GCF_000517525.1 Limulus polyphemus | reverse complement strand
GTAATAATGCTTGTAACTGCAATGTTTCATGTGTAATAATGCTTGTAACTGCAATGTTTCGTGTGTAATAATGCTTGTAACTGCAATGTTTCGTGTGTAATAATGCTTGCAACTGCAATGTTTCGTGTGTAACAAATGATTTCAATGCGGGTGTGACCACGATGGAATATTCAACAAATGAAGAACGTTATTTCCGTTTCTTCAGCAAAAAAACTTATGTGTTAAAGCTTGACGATAGTGGTTCAAGAATTAATGTTGAAACTTTGAACCCACTGGCCGACGACAATGTGAAGTCTAATGATATTGAACGCACTTTTGGATGAACCCCTGAGATTATATTTAAGCAAATACCAAGATAAATATTATATAAAGATGGTTCAAAGCAAAAGAAAAATATCCAAGATTCTCTTCGATAACACAGTAAACAGTTTAAGAAAAGCTATCCAAGATATTTCACAAATATCGCATCAACTACTGCAACTGAATTGAAAAGTAGTTTTATTTAGTAAAACAGCAACGAAACGAAGAGTTTATATTATTAAACTGCTACGGAAAAACACTTCGTTTATCATATTAATCACATTGAAAAGTAGTTTTATTTAGTAAAACAGCAACGAAACGAAGAGTTTATATTATTAAACTGCTGCGGAAAA
>NW_013697908.1:0-653 GCF_000517525.1 Limulus polyphemus | reverse complement strand
AAGTTTTCTTTTGTTAAAGTTCAAGATCATTAATGGAAATATAAGGTGATCACTAAGTTTTCTTTTGTTAAAGTTCAAGATCATTAATGGAAATATAGGGTGATCACTAAGTTTTCTTTTGATAAAGTTCAAGATCATTAATGGAAATATAAGGTGGTCACTAAGTTTTCTTCTGTTAAAGTTCAAGAGCATTATTAGCATAACTCAAGGAGATTCCAAGGTCTTCGCTCCTACTTGACATAATAAATAATTCAACGGATAACTGCTGGAAGTTCAATCACGTTTGACAACTACGTCCCCTGGTTGGTCAGCGGTAATGTTACGAACTTAAACGTTAAAATTCCCGCGTTGGACAAAGGTCACGTAGCCCATTGTCCATCTTTGAGCTGAGAAACGACAATTCTACGTACATATGCAAAGATAAGAGTACGTGTATGAGTATCAAAACTGTACGTATAATGAGTATACGAACAACACGTACACAAGTATTAGAAATGGGCGTACACGTGTATGAGTATCAAAACTGTACGTATAATGAGTATGAGTATAAGATCAACATGTACACAAGTATTAGAAATAGTCGTACACGTGTATGAGTATCAAAACTGTACGTATAATGAGTATGAGTATACGAACAACACGTACACAAGTAT
>NW_013697907.1:0-653 GCF_000517525.1 Limulus polyphemus | reverse complement strand
TATTTATTGCTCTATAACACCTATATTTATTGCTCTTATCTAACAAGATGTTTGTATTCATTGCTGGATATTGTGCAATGACATGGTATATTTTGAACTGCTAGTGTGAAATGGAACATTATCCAGCTTAACTGTAATCACGATAATGTGTATGACCTGACTTTAATCAGGCGTCTCTGTAACTTTAACCAATCAAACTGGTGTACATTCTAACGTCTCTGTAACTTTAACCAATCGAAACTGGTGTAAAGTTTGATTGGTTAAAGTTACAGAGACGTTAGAATGTACACCAGTTTGATTGGTTAAAGTTACAGAGACGTTAGAATGGGTGTACATTCTAACGTCTCTGTAACTTTAACCAATCAAACTGGTGTACATTATAACAAACATTTCTCATTCTCCATTCGTTAAATTGTAACAATATATAATCAGTTTAGCAAGTTTAATTTTCTTTCATATATAACAATGTTTCTGATTGTCTACAAACTTGTTTCTCATTCGCTAAAGAACACATATTAAAAAATGGATTATTCATCTTGGGCTTTTCACTAAAAATTGTCGCCTGATCAACAAAAGTTCACGGACCGGGAGATAAAACCTATTTGATCGTGTCCTAACCTCTTTCACGTCGTTACGTATCAAAAACCAGATAT
>NW_013697906.1:0-653 GCF_000517525.1 Limulus polyphemus | reverse complement strand
AACACCTGGTTCAATGAACAATGTTGTTGGTAAATTATTGTTCCTTGAATACCTGGTTCAATGAACAATGTTGTTGGTAAATTGTTGTTCCATGAACACCTGGTTCAATGAACAATGTTGTTGGTAAATTATTGTTCCTTGAATACCTGGTTCAATGAACAATGTTGTTGGTAAATTGTTGTTCCTTGATCACCTGGTTCAATGAACAATATTTTTGGTAAAATGTTGTTACATGAACACCTGGTTTAATGAACAATATTGTACGTAAATTGTTCCATGAATAACTTTAAAATCCACTGACTGCTCGAAGGTAGAATCCACTGACTACTTACAGGTAAATTCCACTGACTAATTTTGAAATAAAATTTACTGACTACTTGAAGGTAGAATCCACTGACTAATTTGGAGATAGAATTCACTGACTACTTGTAAGTAAAATACACTCATTACTTCTAAGCAGAAATATACTGTGTACTTTAGTAGCCTACAAACCAAAATAAGCCCTATGGCCATGATCAAGGACAAAATTGTATCTAAAGACACATGAAAGAAATGTACTTTCAAAGTTAGTTTTACTGCAATGCAAATAGACCAAACATGCTATTATTATTATTATTATTAAAATAGACCAAACATACTATTATTATCATTAA
>NW_013697905.1:0-653 GCF_000517525.1 Limulus polyphemus | reverse complement strand
GTGTGTTCTAGGAAATGTAGCCACTGTAAAGTGTGTTCTAGGAAATGTAGCCTCTGTAAAGTGTGTTCTAGGAAATGTAACCTCTGTGAAGTGTGTTGTAGGAAATGTAGCCTCTGTAAAGTGTGTTCTAAGGAAATGTAACTACTGTAAAGTGTGTTCTAGGAAATGTAGCCACTGTAAAGTGTGTTCTAGGAAATGTAACCTCTGTGAAGTGTGTTCTAGGAAATGTAGCCTCTGTAAAGTGTGTTCTAGGAAATGTAACTACTGTAAAGTGTGTTCTAGGAAATGTAGCCACTGTAAAGTGTGTTCTAGGAAATGTAGCCACTGTGAAGTGTGTTCTAGGAAATGTAGCCACTTTGAAGTGTGTTCTAGGAAATGTAGCCACTGTAAAGTGTGTTCTAGGAAATGTAGCCTCTGTAAAGTGTGTTCTAGGAAATGTAACCTCTGTGAAGTGTGTTGTAGGAAATGTAGCCTCTGTAAAGTGTGTTCTAGGAAATGTAACTACTGTAAAGTGTGTTCTAGGAAATGTAACCACTGTGAAGTGTGTTCTAGGAAATGTAGCCACTGTAAAGTGTGTTCTAGGAAATGTAACCTCTGTGAAGTATGTTCTAGGAAATGTAACCACTGTGAAGTATGTTCTAGGAAATGTAACC
>NW_013697904.1:0-653 GCF_000517525.1 Limulus polyphemus | reverse complement strand
ACGTGTATTTTTTGCTTTGGTTATAGTAGTATTTTTTCAATAAAAAGTTTTGAAATTTTTTAAAGAAAATTATTATTAGGCGCTTTATGAGAATTTTTTACATTAAGCAGTACTTGTACCAACACCAATCACTTCAGAGAAAAAAAACCCACACTGTAATACCATTGCATACTGGTTTGAAATTTTTTTAACAGTGGGCACCAGGGGCGTCATTTCATCTAAACCATAAAGGTTACAATACCATCCATAAAACTAAATCCGAAACAAAACTAACAAAATACTTGGCTAATAATGGTTTATGATTTTAATACGAGACTTGAAAGGAAACTTTACAGAAAATTATGTAAGGCATCATAAAAAAGTACAGCTTTTCAATAAACTTTCCATCCACGTAATTTAAATATATTTAACTTATTAAATTTAAAGAACAAATAATAATATCGTTAACAAGCATACCGATGTTGATGGCGGTGGAAACCTGTTAATCAGTAAAAATATTTTTGTTTTCATCTGTTTATTAAGTTTAATTACATTTTGTTATAAATATAGAAGTGTTTATTTATTATTATTTACCTAATAATAACGTTCCTACAAAATGATATTATGTTTTTAAACTATGCCTACATTGTCGGTCAACAAAATAGCCATACAGT
>NW_013697903.1:0-653 GCF_000517525.1 Limulus polyphemus | reverse complement strand
TAATAGCACTGTATCTTTTTAGGCTACTATCGTCTTTTGTTATCGTGCTTAAATACTGAATTATCAACATGTCTAATAGCCAAGCCAAACCCTTAACTTCTCAACACAATTATACATCGTGCAATCAACCAATTAAACAGGCATTGTTTGTTCAACATTGTTTATAAAGTTATAATTTTTATTTTATATCTACAAAGAAGAATCTGTATAATTAACTCATTATAGTTTCAAAAACCGGTTGGTTAGAAACTTTATTTTTTTTACAGTCTTATACTTTTTGGTTTTGAGTTGGTGTTTCATAAAACGTCATATTTTAAGGTTTCTCTTTCGTCAATCTGTAGTAACTTTTAACCAAAGCATCAAACGAGGATACACTCCCTTCACGTACAGGACCCAAGCCTTGCCTTCAGTTAATAAACCTGTATGGTCACTTTAATGGGCAGCGGTGGAGCAAAGATACTAATCCTTCTATATTACTGGTGCCGTGGACGTCAATAAAACTAAAGTAGCGATCTCTAGAATGATGGGATGAGACGAGTGGACAGCAGGGAATCAATTCGATTGGTCACACTTAACCTAATGTAATCAAACTGTTTCCAAAAGCAAACCTTTCGTGTGTGAATTCATACTAGTTTATCATATTATTTTCTTAC
>NW_013697902.1:0-653 GCF_000517525.1 Limulus polyphemus | reverse complement strand
GTCTACAAGCTTGATGATGATATTGTCGTAGACTTAATATCTGATTTATGTCTACTAACTTGATGATGATATTGTCGTAGACTTAATATTTGATTTATGTCTACTAGCTTGATGATGATATTGTCATAGACTTAATATTTGATTTATGTCCACTAACTTGATGATGATATTGTCGTAGACTTAATATTTGATTTATGTCTACTAGCTTGATGATGATAGTTCTGCAGAGGAAGATCAATCAGATGAAGAGATTGGCAGGAAAGCTCCAGTCTGGATTCCTGATATTAGTGTAACAATGTGCCAACTGTGCACAAGAGATTTTACAATGACTTATCATCGACACCATTGCCGGGGCTGCGGAAAGGTAACAACTTAACTTTACATAGTCATAAGTGATTTGGCATTTAGTACACTTACAAGAATAAGTAAGTTACTTATAAACAGACATGTCTTTTGTATCAAATGTAATACTTCTTTCTTGTTGCCATAAGATACAGGCTGTGGTTTTATGTTAACAATTAATGTAATGATAACTAATGCATCAATAACACAGCCCCTCCACCAACCCTATAGAACATCAATAATACACCATTAGTACTACATGATGTACTTACACCATTGGTACCACATGATGTACTTACACCATTGGTACC
>NW_013697901.1:0-653 GCF_000517525.1 Limulus polyphemus | reverse complement strand
AAAGAAAAAGTTTATATTGTATTTGCTATTTTCTTTACTCTAACTCTATACAAGGTCAGTTGATTTGACCTCACAACTACCATAAAAATTAGGAAATAATTATAAATTTCTCCTCTCTTTATACTTAAATTTTATTGTTCTTTGCTCTATGAACCACGTCTACCTACTATTCTTGCCATATAAATCGCAAATCTCCTGGTGAACATGCAGCTCACATTATGGTTTTGAATTACATAACACACAGGCTACTCACGAGTATACCTCATAAAAATTATTATTAATTATTTTATATTAACTAACCTAAAAAATTTTCAATTTTTAGATTTTAATTACTTTTATAATCATAAATAAAGAATACAAACAAAAAACAAGAAATAAAGTACCTGGCTGAGTCTTTTTTGCTCTCGTTTGTCGAAGAAACTTAACCCTACTTTTTTATACTAATTGTATTACTGCAATATATAATTTCTATTGAATTAAATAATGCACCAAAGAACACAGGATAATAATATGTAAAAAGGAAACAATGTTCCATAACTATCACAATTTCTCTGGCTTTCCAACTGTGCAATAAAAGCTGCTAAAAACTGAGCTAAGCTCATCCATATGTTTCCTATAAGAATAAAGTTTGAACTGGAAGGAAAATACAGACA
>NW_013697900.1:0-653 GCF_000517525.1 Limulus polyphemus | reverse complement strand
CAAGTTTTGATAGTATAATGTAATCAACTAAATCTGTAAGTCCGTACAATACAAGTTTTGATAGTATAATGTAATCAACTAAATCTGTAAGTCCATACAATACAAGTTTTGATAGTATAATGTAATCAACTAAATCTGTAAGTTGATACAATACAAGTTTGATAGTATAATGTAATCAATTAAATCTGTAAGTCCATACAATACAAGTTTTGATGGTATAATGTAATCAACTAAATCTGTAAGTCCGTACAATACAAGTTTTGATAATATAATGTAATCAACTAAATCTGTAAGTCCATACAAAACAAGTTTTGATAATATAATGTAATCAACTAAATCTGTAAGTCCATACAAAACAAGTTTTGATAACATAATGTAATCAACTAAATCTAAGTCCATACAATACAAGTTTTGATAGTATAATATAATGTAATTAACTAAATCTGTAAGTCCGTACAAAACAAGTTTTGATAATATAATGTAATCAACTAAATCTGTAGGTCCATACAATACAAGTTTTGATAGTATAATGTAATCAATTAAATCTGTAAGTCCATACAATACAAGTTTTGATAGTATAATGTAATCAATTAAATCTGTAAGTCCATACAATACAAGTTTTGATAGTATAATGTAATCAACTAAATCTGTAA
>NW_013697899.1:0-653 GCF_000517525.1 Limulus polyphemus | reverse complement strand
ACGTGGCTTGTGTATAACATATATATACATATATATTATTCATACCTTTGGTGTATAGGAAGCAAGCAAAATTTTGGGGTAAAAAAGTGCATCTTATACACCAAAAAATACGGTACTTAACACATTAAGAAAAAGCTAAAGTAAAAAACAAAAATATAGTGTCAAAAAATATACGATGTAAAAGAAGATCAGAATTAAATCCTTAGTAGAAAACTTTCGTGTTTATTTTCTGAACCTAGAACAAATGTATTTCAGATTGCTGATTTCTCTACTCCTGCAGGTAGAATTTGCTGTGGAAGCTATAGCTAAAGCATGTTATGAACGCTTGTTTCGTTGGTTGGTTAACAGGATAAACCGATCACTTGACCGAACTAAGAGGCAAGGTGCATCCTTTATTGGAATTTTGGACATTGCTGGGTTTGAGATTTTTGAGGTGAGAGCTTGATCAAATGTAGTACTATCTACAGTATAGAGATGTAAACCACAGATTAACTATTAAAGTAAGTGTACATCAAATAGTTCTAGAGAAATACTGGTTTATTTTTTTATGCAGTTTGAGATATATATAAAAAAAATTATTTTTTAACAAAAATGTATCACCATCATTAAAGTTTTCTGTGTATCTATGAAAGCAAATTGTACTTGTAATAAAA
>NW_013697898.1:0-653 GCF_000517525.1 Limulus polyphemus | reverse complement strand
ACACACGTCACAAGCGAACGGTTTTTCTCCGGTGTGGATCACCTGGTGGGTTATCAAGTTTGAACTCTGAGTAAATCTCCTGCCACACACGTCACAAGCGAACGGTTTTTCTCCGGTGTGAATCACCTGGTGGGTTATCAAGTTTGAATTCTGAGTAAATCTCTTACCACACACGTCACAAGCGAACGGTTTTTCTCCGGTGTGGATCACCTGGTGGGTTATCAAGCTTGAACTCCGAGTAAATCTCTTATCACACACGTCACACTTGTGTGGCCGTTCCCCGGTGTGTGTTAACGTGTGACGAGAAAGAGATAAAGGATGGTTAGTGGAGAAACAGCACTGCGGACACTTGTGTTTCTTGTTACTCGTGTTGTCTCCGTATCGTTTTTCATGTTTAGTACGAGCTTCTTTCGATGTAAAACATGTTCCACAGCGGCCACAGACGTGTGTTTCGGAATCTGGTTAGACATAAAAATATTTACACGTAGAGACTGGTCAAGTTTCTTAAAGTACTCGTCTACAGATACTTCGTCTTAATAAACAGGAAAAATAAACTATACTTAACAAAAACTATCTGTATTTAAAGTTGAGTTTCTTTGTAACACATAACAGTATGTAATAGGTAAAAACAAACTGAGTATAAAAACTTAGAA
>NW_013697897.1:0-653 GCF_000517525.1 Limulus polyphemus | reverse complement strand
TGCTGTTGTTAACTAAGTCTATAATTTCACGAGGTGCACCATCTTGTATATGTTTGGTTCGTATTTACACAACGATATCCTTAAAATAAGCTGGTTGTTATCTAAAGCAGGGGTTGAACAATATTTTTTAGATCAAACTGGTTCTTATCTAAAGCGTGATCTGAATGATCTTAAAACAAGCTGGTTTTTGTCTAAAGAATCATCTATATATTCTCTTGAAACTGTGGTTGTTCATGTTTCAGGCTAAGACTGTATGATCTCGTCTTAGTTGATTTAGTTAAACCATGAGTTACGTGATCTTTTTAAGTCTTGCTGTATATATTGATTGGTCCTTTTGAAACATAACAAACAATTTTCCACAATATAGGCTGGTTATTTTTAAGACAGAATTTCCAAAAACTATTGCAGCATGGTTATTTATTTTTAGAATATGTATTCAATGATATCTTAAATACTGTGGTTCGTTTTTCAAACATGAGTTCAACAAGATCTTGTAACGTGGTTGGTTGTCTTTAAACGTAAACTGCACGATCTCCTGCAATTTTATCAAACAGGAGCTGCAAGTGCACTAAAATGGCTCGTTCTTTTCGAAACTACGAGTTGCGCGAACCCTTGCAATAAGTCTGCTTTTTAACACGTATTGCAAGGTCTCT
>NW_013697896.1:0-653 GCF_000517525.1 Limulus polyphemus | reverse complement strand
CACGGGGGGTGCTTAACTTTTTTCCAGGTGTATATTAAATCCACCAGTGAGAGTATTATAAGAATGCAGCTAATACTTTTTATCATATGTATTACTTTCATCTGCTTAAAATAAATGGTTTCTTATAGCGATGAAATTGCTTGCTTGTTTCGGAAATTTGAGTAAAGTTATACCAGGTCAATCTGCGCTAGCCATTCCTAATTTTAAACTGACAGGCAAGAGGGAAAACGGCTAATCAAGATCATTCATAGCTAACTCGAATTGAATATTAGGATTTGACTGTCATTCTTATAACGTCCCCACACCCCATAATGCGATGTATGTGTGGTCGAGTGTGGCCCAGTAGTTATCGTGCCTGTTCTCATCCCATTACCGAAAAAATAACATCGCTCTCCACACTTTATAACTCACTCACGGCGTCAAAGGTGACGTTCAAATCCTACTATTCAGTCAGACAATAGTAGCCCAAGAACTGGCGGTAGGTGCTATTGATTAGCTGCCTCCATTCTTCAATATTAGGAACGGCTGACCCATATAGTCCTTAAGTAGCTTTGCAGCGGAATGCAAACCTTAGACCCTCGGATTCCCATTCCAGCTAACTACTGAACTTCAGTCGACCCTCCAACATGGTGGTTTATATTGTTACGTATCTG
>NW_013697895.1:0-653 GCF_000517525.1 Limulus polyphemus | reverse complement strand
ACACAAATATCAAACTAATACTACAATGTACGTATATCGTATACTGGTCATTATCAGACATGACACCTCGCATACACACACAAATATCAAACTAATACTACAATGTACGTATATCGTATACTGGGTGTATGCGAGGTGTCATGTCTGATAATGATGTCAAATATCAAACTAATACTACAATGTACGTATATCGTATACTGGTCATTATCAGACAATACAACCCAACCATACACACACCTATCATACTAATACCACCATGTATGTAATCATGTACTGGTCATTATCAGACAATACAACCCACCCCTACAGTCATTCAACTTCCCATAGTTTTATACTTCAACCTTTGTATTTTGAACGTTTTTTCCAGGAATTAAATTTGTGCACAAGAACAGAACTTGCATTGTTCTAAGAAAGTAGATTTGTGAGATACATGGCTTTATATTTAGTGCTTCTATTATTATATTAATAATGAATAAAGCAAGTTTACCAGAAGTATCATGTAAAATATCTGTTTCAAAACGTTCTTATTAGAGTGCTGGCAGAATTATTAAAATTAATTAACTACATTATGATCCTTAGTTTCAATCACACAATTATAAGATTACCTTAATGCATGATAAGTGTGTGTATTAACTAGTCACTTGTACTGTTGT
>NW_013697894.1:0-653 GCF_000517525.1 Limulus polyphemus | reverse complement strand
ATGTAAAATCTTAAAGTTACTGAACTTAGGTAGATAAATATCAGTTTTGTTTATTATGTAAAGTCTTAAAGTTATTGAAATTAGGTAGATAAATATCAGTTTTGTTTATTATATAAAATCTTAAAGTTACTGAAATTAGGTAGATGAAAACCAATTTTATTTATTATGTAAAAGTAAAACCGTATCATTATTGGAATCAAGTGAATAAATACCAAAAGAAGAAGTTATTTTGTAACCAAAAATAAAAAAACAACAACAAAGAATATGTTGAAATAGACAATCAGATGATACATCTGATCAAGAATAAACCATAGAATTAAAATAACGAATCAGTGAATTAAAAAAATAAGATAAGAATTCAAATAATTACTTTAGTAAAGCAAAAGAGCTAATCAAGTGGTTAATCCGGTGAAACAACTAATCAAGTAGTTAATCCGGTGAAACAACTAATCAAGTGGTTAATCCGGTGAAACAACTAATCAAGTGGTTAATCCGGTGAAACAACTAATCAAGTAGTTAATCCGGTAAAACAACTAATCAAGTGGTTAATCCAGTGAAACAACTAATCAAGTAGTTAATCCGGTGAAACAACTAGTCAAGTAGTTAATCCGGTGAAACAACTAATCAAGTAGTTAATCCGGTGAAACAGCTAA
>NW_013697893.1:0-653 GCF_000517525.1 Limulus polyphemus | reverse complement strand
GTTCGTTGTTGTTGTCATATTTGTAATATGTAAGTTTATCTTAGGCACCGTCACAGGTTAAACTTTGGGGGATGGGAGTGTGCAACAACTACGGGGTGAGAAGAACCTGAAAGTGGAGCCGCAAAAGTAGTTTTTGTTGTTGTTCTTAGTTATTCTATCATCAACATTGCAGTTCCTCCTGAGGACTTTTAAATAATATTCGTAGGAAAATACAGATAATTTTGAGTTTTAGTTTGTTTCGTTGTAAGGCGCCAAGATACATAATGGGCTGTCTGTGTTCTATCCACCACAGCTATCAAAATCCGACTTAAGTTAGCATTATAAGGGCTCAGACTTGCCTCTAGTCACTGGTGGTCTCTAAACACTAAGATTACACATTAATTTTGTTGAATGAATATTAGCAGCAGTAGTAGTAGTAGACCACGTCTGTCAGTTTTCTATTATCGTGCCCTCTATACTGATTGGAAGGAATATTTCTATATATTTAAGTAACTTAGACATGTTGGTTAAAAGATTGAGGGGCTATAAATAAAGTAAACCTCCCTAATAAAACTGATGTGGAAGGAGGAACCTCTTCCGCTGGCAACATCTATGAAGTTTAACTTGTTAGCACATTGTATTTGTTCTTGACAAAGTTTATAGAAACAGGTGGT
>NW_013697892.1:0-653 GCF_000517525.1 Limulus polyphemus | reverse complement strand
AACTGGCTGGTAGCACCCACACTAAAACTGCCCACTAGAGGGAAAACAACTGGCTGGTAGCACCCACACCAGAACTGCCCACTAGAGGGAAGACAACTGGCTGGTAGCACCCACACCAGAACTGCCCACTGGAGGGAAGACAACTGGTGAATCGATGCCATCAACTTTCTGCTTTGCTCATATGTACCATGGTTTAAGGAACACTATACCGATTGATTAATCAAATATAAATGATCAATGGGGTTATCAGTTAATCAATTAGTAAATGCCACTAATTGGCCAACTCAACAACTAATATATATATATACTTTAATCCATCCAAATTATTGTATTTTCTTTTGTTAATATGGCAAAGCTACCAAGACTACCTGTTACCATCCCTGATTTTAAACTATTGACCATAAAACTGATCACATATACTAGGGGATTAACTGTCACTCTTATAATGCAACAAGAGCTAAAACTGTGGGGAATATTTTATACTATCACACGGATTTAAAAAACAACAACTTGTCAACTCTAAAATCCGCAGCACTACCACAGGGCCAACTCCGCAGCACTACCACAGGGCCAACTCGAGCCACAACATATAAATACTTTGCTTGGAAATTCATTTATCAATTAACAGAATTATTAAAAATAATCATCTTGAA
>NW_013697891.1:0-653 GCF_000517525.1 Limulus polyphemus | reverse complement strand
ATACCAGTGTTATTTTAAAAGACGCCCCACTAATATAGAAACATTAGTTATACCAGTGTTTCTTTCGAAGACGCCCTACAAATGAAGAAACATTAGTTATTCCGGTGTTACTTTAAAACATCCCACAAATATAGAAACGTTAGTTATACCAGTGTTACTTTAGAAAACGCCCCACAAATGTAGAAACGTTAGTTTACCATTGGTACGTTAGAAGACGCCCCATTAACGTAGAAACGTTAGTTATACCAGTGTTACTTTAAAAGCACCCCACAAAGGTAGCAATGTTAGTTATACCAGTGTTACTTTGAAAGATGCCCCACAAATGTAAAAACTTTATTTATACCAGAGTTAATTTAGAAGACGCCCCACAAATGTCGAAACGTTAGTTGTACCTGTGTTACTTTAGAAGACGCCCACATATGTTGAAACGTTAGTTATTCCAGTGTTATTTTATAAGACGCCCCACAAATCTAGACACGTTAGTTATACCTGTGTTACTATTGAAGACGCCCTACAAATGTAGAAACGTTAGTTATACCAGTGTTACTTTAGAAGACTCCCCAGCAATGTAGAAACGTTAGTTATACCTGTGTTACTATTGAAGACGCCCTACAAATGTAGAAACGTTAGTTATACCAGTGTTACTTTAGAAG
>NW_013697890.1:0-653 GCF_000517525.1 Limulus polyphemus | reverse complement strand
AAATAGCTGTGCTCTGCCCACTGCAGGTATCGAAAAATGATTTTTGGTATTCTTTAATAGATAGTTTAGGCAGAGTATTCTTACTGATTTGACTGTGAAATGGGCCGTACTTTTGATGGAAAACTGCACGAAAATATATTTCTATACGTGTTTCTCCAATAGGCAGTTTCAAGTATTATTTCCTGCGGAATATTCTACAATATTATTATCATATATGTTATCTGACAAAATTACGATTTTATCTCGTTTTTCAAAACACCCTTTTGTTAACTTGTAAGGTAAACTTGAGGAACAAATAATAATAAAAGAAACTGACTCTCAAATCAAATACTCTTGTTACTTAGAAAACAGACAGTGAATAGTTACATTTAACTAAATGTTTTCATGATCATTTAAACCTTTCTCTTAATAAGAGTAGTTGGTTAATAATAAGCCTAGAACCCAATCTGTGTACAACGAAGGGAGAATGGTTCTCACTGGGTGGTAAAAATACATACAAAGTCTAACATGACATTCAGGTCGTTATTATTTTGGTACTTACCCCCTTCTCGGTTGGGTTTTGTAATCGTTAGACTGTTTATATTTTCAAGTTTCGCGTTAAACTAAATAGATGAAAACTTAGTTGTTGTTTTTTAAAAATCATACCGAGTACA
>NW_013697889.1:0-653 GCF_000517525.1 Limulus polyphemus | reverse complement strand
CTCGTTGTTTTATATGTTTTACGAATTCCAAAAATTGAATTAAAAACGGAATAAATTTAAAGTTCCATACTTTATTTGTTTCTATCTGAATAAGTGTCTGTTTGTTAACAGAAATAATTTCCTGAGTACTTATCTGTGTGTATCATAGTAAAAAAAAACATCATGAAGAAACGTATACACTTTTGTAACATATATAAGACATTTGAGATATTAGCTTTTAACTTTAGAAGAAAAAACAACAACGAAAACTGTAAGTTTTTACTTAATACACACAAAATTATTGAGATTTAGCACTATAAAGTATGTTAAATATTTAAGAAAAATTAAAAAAATTAGTCCCCAAATTACATGTACTTACATCATCCTTTAATATTTCCGTTTCAGTCTTTTTGTAGCACAGAAGTGATCATAATGCCACAATTCATCAAACATCAATAAATGTGTATGCTCAGTCAGTACTGATAGATATAACTTATATCAACGTTAAGGCAGTGCAAAAAAGGCCTAAGGGTTTGTTTGTTTGATGAATTTCGTGCAAGGCGCCCGAGGGCTATCTGGGATAGCCGTCCCTAATTTAGAAGTGATAGGCAAGAGGGCAGTTGTTGATTTTTAGCGCAAAGCTATACAATGAGTTATCTACGCTGTGTCTACCG
>NW_013697888.1:0-653 GCF_000517525.1 Limulus polyphemus | reverse complement strand
CAAGATAAATAACTAGAACCACTATAGTTACACTTAAATCAACAAGATAAATAACTAGAACCACTATAGTTACACTTAAATCAACAAGATAAATAATTAGAACCACTATAGTTACACTTTAATCAACAAGATAAATAACTAGAACTATTATAGTTACACTTAAATCAACAAGATAAATAACCAGAACTATTATAGTTACACTTAAATCAACAAGATAAATAACTAGAACCACTATAGTTACACTTTAATCAACAAGATAAATAACTAGAACTATTATAGTTACACTTTAAATCAACAAGATAAATAACCAGAACTATTATAGTTACACTTAAATCAACAAGATAAATAACTAGAACAAGATAAATAACTAGAACCACTACAGTTACACTTTAATCAACAAGATAAATAACTAGAACCACTACAGTTACACTTTAATCAACAAGATAAATAATTAGAACCACTACAGTTACACTTTAATCAACAAGATAAATAACTAGAACCACTACAGTTACACTTAAATCAACAAGATAAATAATTAGAACCACTATAGTTACACTTAAATCAACAAGATAAATAACTAGAACCACTACAGTTACACTTTAATCAACAAGATAAATAACTAGAACCACTACAGTTACACTTAAATCAACAAG
>NW_013697887.1:0-653 GCF_000517525.1 Limulus polyphemus | reverse complement strand
GGACTAGGTAGCAGAATGTTTAGTAATTTAGTGTTCAGGACTAGGTAAGTGAATATTTGGTGATTTAGTGTTCAGGACTAGGTAAGAGAATATTTGGTAATTTAGTGTTCAGGACTAGGTAAGTGAATATTTGGTGATTTAGTGTTCAGGACTAGTTAAGAGAATATTTGATAATTTAGTGTTCAGGACTAGGTAACAGAATATTTGGTAATTTAGTGTTTAGAACTAGGTAAGATAAATTTTTGTAACTAAGTGTTCATGGCTAGATAATAGAATATTTGGCAATTTAGTGTTCAGGACTAGTTAAGAGAATATTTGATAATTTAGTGTTTAGAACTATGTAAGAGAAGTTTTCGTAATTTAATGTTCAGGTCTAGGTATGAGAATATTTAGTGTTCAAACTAGGTAAGAGATTTGTTTGTAATTTAGTGTTCAGGACTAGTTATGAGGGTATTTGGTAATTTAATGTTCAGGACTTGGTAAGACAGTATTTGGTAATTTAGTGTTTAGGACTAGGTAAGAGAGTATTTAGTAATTTGGTGTTCATGACTAGGTAAGAGAAAATTTTATAATTTAGTATTCAGGACTATCAAAGATAATATATTATAACGTAATGTTCATAAGAGAAGATTTGGTAACGTATTGTTGAAGAC
>NW_013697886.1:0-653 GCF_000517525.1 Limulus polyphemus | reverse complement strand
AATGCAAAAAAAAAAAAAAAAGAAGACTTAGTCACATTTTCATGTCAGTTGCTCAATATATAACCGAAAAACATGACTTAAATAGACAATTCTGTTACAAACCTGTCACTTTGTTGAGTTCCTTTCTTTCACAACAGCTACTTATTAAAACTTTAAATGCATTTCTACTACGTGATGCAACAACAGTGTTCCAATCCTGAGCCATGTAGTAGCAAATGTTTTTTCCATACTGTTCGCATAGTGCAACTGGATTCTCCAGTTGCACTTAATGTATAGGATCAAGAAATCTTTCATTCTTACAAGTCACAATATGAGATATTTGATGATGCAAAAAAGTAATTCATCAAATGTCCACATAAATAAACCTTTTAGAACTTTTTCATGAAACAAGTTCTGTTCTACATTTTACAGTCAAAGAAAGCCAACGAAACATCACTGACATTTTGTGAAATCATATGACTGGACCATGTGATTTATATTAAATTAACATTTTGAAGTGCATTTTTAAGTAAATGAGTCTGTTGGGTCTTAGAAACAAAAACTCAAGTTGAAGTGGCCTTAGCAGAAATTGATAATCCATCACATTCACAGCCACAACAAGAGTATTGTTATGTCTCCGTTTGTTAATTGATTTCCCGTAAATTCTTTCCGAT
>NW_013697885.1:0-654 GCF_000517525.1 Limulus polyphemus | reverse complement strand
CGCTTACTGATATTGACTGTAGGTCTACTTGTACTACTGTACTGTTGAAGTAACGCTTACTGATACTGAGTGTAGGTCTACTTGTACTACTGTACTGTTGAAGTAACGCTTACTGGTACTGACTGTAGATCTACTTGTGCCACTGTACTGTTGAAGTAACGCTTACTGGTACTGACTGTAGATCTACTTGTGCCACTGTACTGTTGAAGTAACGCTTACTGGTATTGACTGTAGGTTTACTTGTACTACTGTACTGTTAAAGTGACGCTTACTGATATTGACTGTAGGTCTACTTGAACCACTGTACTGTTGAAGTAACGCTTACTGGTACTGACTGTAGGTCTACTTGTACTACTGTTCTGTTAAAGTGACGCTTACTGGTATTGACTGTAGGTCTACTTGTACCACTGTACTGTTAAAGTAACGCTTACTGGTATTGACTGTAGGTCTACTTGTACCACTGTACTGTTGAAGTAACGCTTACTGGTATTGACTGTAGGTTTACTTGTACTACTGTACTGTTGAAGTGACGCTTACTGATACTGACTGTAGATCTACTTGTACTACTGTTCTGTTAAAGTGACGCTTACTGATACTGACTGTAGGTCTACTTGTACTACTGTACTGTTGAAGTGACGCTTACTGATACTGACT
>NW_013697884.1:0-654 GCF_000517525.1 Limulus polyphemus | reverse complement strand
AGTTACTTATGTTTCCACGAGTCCAACTGATCAGACAGCTCAATGCTGTAAGGAGTAGGGCTATTAATCACTGGTTTTGCTACAAACTCTACTGAACAAGTTGGTTGCACTTCACATGGAGACCGTTCCTGTTCCATGACCGTGATAGTGTTGATAGAAGGATAAAGTCTGAATAAACTTCCTGGGACGTAGAGAGTTTCCTGTGGTCCAACAATAGGCCAGTAGCGACCAAGATTGTACTCATTGAGAGACACCACACCCTGAAAAATAAATATATATTATTTTACTGATTTACATGTGCAACACAATTCATATAGAATCACATTTACTGATGAGGTATAAAACACTGGTGCACTGTTAGCAAAAAATTCTTAGCAATGCTTAGAGGGCAGACCAGGATCGAGATAGTTTTGGGTGAAAGAGGTGAGACCACTTTCGAAATGCAAGGTATCAAATGTTAACTCCGGTTTTCACTGGTTTCCATTATAAATGTGATTGTACAACACAAACGCTATAACTATCTCTATTGCGATTTATTGTCCTTAACATTATCAAAAATTAGCTCTGTTCATGTTTGGATGGTGTGAATTGTGTGTTTTTACAGCTTTTACCATATATATATATATATATATATACCACCTTTATTTATAACAT
>NW_013697883.1:0-654 GCF_000517525.1 Limulus polyphemus | reverse complement strand
ACAAGTGGTTCAATCCAATCTTATGTAATAAATATAATTAAAGTACTATAATTCACCAAGTGGTTCCATCCAATCTTATGTAATAAATACAATTAAAGTACTACAATTCAACAAGTGGTTCCATCCAATCTTATGTAATAATATAATTAAAGTACTATAATTCAACAAGTGGTTCCATCCAATCTTATGTAATAAATACAATTAAAGTACTACAATTCAACAAATGGTTCAATCCAATCTTATGTAATAAATACAATTAAAGTACTATAATTCAACAAATGGTTCAATCCAATCTGATCTAATAAATACAATTAAAGTACTATAATTCAACAAATGGTTCAATCCAATCTGATCTAATAAATACAATTAAAGTACTATAATTCAACAAACGGTTCAGTCCAATCTGATCTAATAAATACAATTAAAGTACTATAATTCAACAAGTGGTTCCATCCAATCTGATCTAATAAATACAATTAAAGTACTATAATTCAACAAGTGGTTCCATCCAATCTCATCTAATAAATATAATTAAAGTACTATAATTCAACAAGTGGTTCAATCCAATCTGATCTAATAAATACAATTAAAGTACTATAATTCAACAAGTGGTTCCATCCAATCTCATCTAATAAATAAAATTAAAGCACTATA
>NW_013697882.1:0-654 GCF_000517525.1 Limulus polyphemus | reverse complement strand
CCAGTTTAGCTGATAACGTGTGAACAAGTTAAGTATGAAGCTATGTCATATCGCTGCCAGTTTAGCTGATAATGTGTGAACAAGTTAAGTACGAAGCTATGTCATATCGCTGCCAGTTTAGCTGATAACATGTGAACAAGTTAACTATGTAGCTATTTCACATCACTGCCAGTTTAGCTGATAACGTGTGAACAAATTAACAACGTAGCTATTTCACATCACTGCCAGTTTAGCTGATAACGTGTGAACAAGTTAACTATGTAGCTATGTAACATCACTGCCAGTTTAGCTGATAACGTGTGAACAAATTAACAACGTAGCTATTTCACATCACTGCCACTGATTACGTGTGAACAAGTTAACAATGTCATATTTTCAGTATGACAATTTGTTTGATTTCATAAATAAAATTAAAAAGCACTTTAAACACAATAACAACAATAATAACAATAAAGGTTTATCTCGCATTTACACTAGGTGTTCAACTTCTTTTGTAGATAAAGTTTTTTGAGAAATAATCGTAGCATTTATATCCGTACAGAGAAGGCGTCCTCAACAACAACAACAGAATATGTAAATATCTTTAAAAGTTTTAAAACAAAGACACTGAACATGCATAGAACATCATGTCCAGAAGATTGAACATTGCATTAT
>NW_013697881.1:0-654 GCF_000517525.1 Limulus polyphemus | reverse complement strand
ACATGTAGCTTTGCGCGAAATAAATAACAAACAAACAGACACTTGATAATTTATTGCACACAACCAACATTACAAAGAAACGAGGGCGGTCGTATTAAAATGTCTGAATAATTCTCAAATATCCTTGCTCTATCTTAACTATTGAAAAATGTTGCTATCCTTGAACTTGTTAACAATTTTATGAGTGTAAAGAAAACTAATTAATGTAGTAAATTACGAACGTGTGTTAGAACCGCTCTAATTGGTTCAGTGATTCATGAAAGCAATAAAAGACATGCTTATAATAGAATCATTCTAATAATGACAAACATTATACAAGACAGAATTATGTGACGATAGTTCTGATTGGTTCTGAGAAAGAACTACGATAGGCTACCCATAACTGATTCAATAAATCACGAATAAGAAACCAAGGTGTGTAATTTTTCTTTATACAAAATTTGTTCTGTCGCTTTACATCTACCACTGGTTTTCGATTTTGTTGAACTAAGCTGAAATTCAGCAAAATCGAGACTTTTTCAACTGCCGTCATCACTTTCATATATGTCATGATTCGTGTTCCAAGACATATAGTTCATCTTTATAAAGTAAATAAAATGACTTTTTCAACTGCCGTCATCACTTTCACATATGTCATGATTCGTGTTCCAAGAC
>NW_013697880.1:0-654 GCF_000517525.1 Limulus polyphemus | reverse complement strand
ATGCGACAATAATATACAAATACATTAACTCTAGGGACACAGTACGACAATAATATCCAAATACATTAACTCTATGAACACAGTGCGACAATAATATCCAAATACATTAACTCTAGGAACACAGTACGACAATAATACAGAAATACATTAAACTCTAGGAACACAGTACGACAATAATATCTAAATACGTTAACTCTAGGAACACAGTACGACAATAATACAGAAATACATTAAACTCTAGGAACACAGTACGACAATAATATCCAAATACATTAACTCTAGGAACACAGTACGACAATAATATTCAAATACATTAACTCTAGTTACACAGTACGACAATAATATCCAAATACATTAACTATAGGAACACAGTACGACAATAATATCCAAATACATTAACTCTAGGAACACAGTACGACAATAATATCCAAATACATTAACTCTAGGAACACAGTACGACAGTAATATTCAAATACATTAACTCTATGAACACAGTACGACAATAATATCCAAATACATTAACTCTAGGAACACAGTACGACAATAATATCCAAATACATTAACTCTAGGAACACAGTACGACAATAATATCCAAATACATTAGCTCTAGGGACACAGTACGACAAGAATATCCAAATACATTAGCTCTAGGGA
>NW_013697879.1:0-654 GCF_000517525.1 Limulus polyphemus | reverse complement strand
CTGGAAAGAAATCATTCATTTACGCAGGTGATTTACAAAGCCGTTAAGTTTGGTTAAAATCCAAACCAGGATTGCTCAGCCTCTTATAAACATTTAAAATACATTTTTATTCATTACTTATATATTTTAAAGTAACAATGCTGTTATTTATTGCAGATAGTTTCAATTTTTCGTACTTTAAATATATATCAGTCAATTCTGGTTGTGATGGCCATTTGGAGTCCTCAAATGAAACTCACCATGTTTCCATAAACGAACTTCTTAATCCGCTATTAGTTCATGTGTCATCACAGTAAATGGACTGAACTGAAAAACTCAAATATTAGATTGAATGTTTTATGAGAAGTCCAAATAATGAGAATCATGAAAACAGTTAAAATAATGTGATTAAGTTTAGTTTTTTCTGTGTGTGATTTGTTTTAGCTCAGAGCCATAAAATAGGCTGCCTGAGCTCTGTCCGTCTCAGGAATCGAACCCTGAATTTTAGCGTTGTAAGTCAAGTTTTTGGAGCTAACGAACAATGAAAATATCTACGTACATTTAACACAAACCGTGGGGAATTACGTGATTTACTATAAAATTATCTGTGTATTAGTGAAATGGCTCCAAACTCACTTTACACGTCGCTGTAGTTGCTATTTACACGTCGATTAA
>NW_013697878.1:0-654 GCF_000517525.1 Limulus polyphemus | reverse complement strand
TATGTTACAGTAACAAATCAAATAATACGTGTGATGAACACAACAACTAACAAATGAAACAGATGGGACATTTATTATTTGTTGAACGTCGAGACATGTATGTTTGTCTAATAATAAATGTTAAACGTATTAAACAAAATTAAGTTACATATATATTATTATCGATAATGTTTTCACAGGTAATTTATGGAAGTTTCTTTGTCATCATGTACAGATAAGGATTGTATGGAAGTTCAGTGGTAATGCTGAGGGCTTACAAAGCTAAACTTTGATTCCTGCAGTGAGCACAGCATATGTAATTCACGCAGTTATTTGTTCAATTCAAACAAAAACCAAAAATGATAAATATATATTTTGACTTTCAAGATAGAGTGCAATTCTGTTATATTTTTATTAATTATCGTTACTGGAATTTAAAAGAATTAACCTGTTGTATTAGAAACCATAACATGCTCCACCTTTATGAAGCATGATTCTACCAAAAATATATTTTGACTCTTGCCTGTTCCACCTTTATGAAACAAGATTATACCACAAATATCTTTTGACTCTTGTCTGTTCCACCTTTATGAAGCAAGATTCTACCACAAATATATTTTGACTCTTGTCTGTTCCACCTTTATGAAGCAAGATTATACCACAAATATCTTTTGA
>NW_013697877.1:0-654 GCF_000517525.1 Limulus polyphemus | reverse complement strand
ATATATTCTACACGACTACAGTTTACGTAACACATTAACACATATCTTCTACACGACTACAGTTTACGTAACACATTAACACATATATTCTACACGACTACAGTTTACGTAACACATTAACACATATATTCTACACGACTACAGTTTACGTAACACATATCTTCTACACTACTACAGTTTACGTAACACATTAACACATATCTTCTACACGACTACAGTTTACGTAACACATATATTCTACACGACTACAGTTTACGTAACACATTAACACATATATTCTACACTACTACAGTTTACGTAACACATATCTTCTACACTACTACAGTTTACGTAACACATTAACACATATCTTCTACACGATTACAGTTTACGTAACACATTAAACGTGTAGAAGATATGTGTTACGTAAACCGTAGACGTGTAGAAGATATGTGTTACGTAAACTGTAGTCGTGTAGAAGATATGTGCTACGGTTTACGTAACACATATCTTCTACACGACTACAGATTAAGTAACACATTAACACATATATTCTACACGACTACAGTTTACGTAACACATTAACACATATATTCTACACGACTACAGTTTACGTAACACATTAACACATATCTTCTACTCGACTACAGATTACGTAACACTATTATCACATAT
>NW_013697876.1:0-654 GCF_000517525.1 Limulus polyphemus | reverse complement strand
ATAGTTTTATTAAGAAAATTCCCATTAATTTTCTTTTTTCTTTCTTTGTTTTGGAGCAAAGCCACATTGGACTATCTGCTATGTCCACCGCGGGGAATCGAGCACCGGATTTTAGGGTTGGAAGCCCGTAAATTTACCACTATCTCACAAGGGGGCTATTATTAACTACCAATTACGTAGTTTTGGGGAAATAAATTTTGAAAGCATCGACGTTAAACAGCATAATAGGCAATAATGTAAATATGGAATAACTACTTCTAGGTGTTTATTTAATGAGAGATGCAACTTATAGCTCCAGTTTTATCATTTAACGATCTCTTTGTAATGGTATGATTAAAAATTAAAACATGTTCATAAAACTCAATGAAGTAAAATTCGAATGATTCCCAATGAGTCAATGATTTTCATTAAATATTAACTTTATGAGAGAAGGAATACTTGCATAGAACAGTTTATCTTCTAAACGGATACTTTGTTTTGGTGACAGAAGTGTATTTTATTTTGATTTGAATCTGTACAAGAAAATCTAATGCGTACTTGAAACGAAAACATTAGTCACATAATTTTTGTTCACCATGCTCAGTGACCTCGTTAGGCTATTTTGAAATGGGCTAAGTCGTTTCACCCTTTATTTAATTACTTATTTTTGTCTGT
>NW_013697875.1:0-654 GCF_000517525.1 Limulus polyphemus | reverse complement strand
GTGGAAGAAATTGTAAACAGAAAGAATACGTTTAATAAAGAACGTGAAGTTGAAGAATTTGTAAACAGAAAGAATACGTTAATAAAGAACGTGAAGTTGAAGAATTGTAAACAGAAAGAATACGTTTAATAAAGAATATGAAGTTAAAGAATTTTAAACAGAAAGAATACGTTTAATAAAGAAAGTGAAGTTGAAGAATTGTAAACAGAAAAAATACGTTTAATAAAGAAAGAGAAGTTGAAGATTTGTAAACAGAAAGAATACGTTTAATAAAGAAAGAGAAGTTGAAGAATTGTAAACAGAAAGAATACGTTTAATAAAGAACGTGAAGTCGAAGAATTGTAAACAGAAAGAATACGTTTAATGAAGAAAGTGAAGTTGAAGAATTTTAAAAGAAAGAATACGTTTAATAAAGAAAGAGAAGTTGAAGAATTGTAAACAGAAAGAATATGTTTAATAAAGAAAGAGAAGTGGAAGAATCGTAAACAGAAAAAATACGTTTAATAAAGAAAGTGAAGTTGAAGAATTGTTAAACAGAAAGAATACGTTTAATAAAGAAAGAGAAGTCGAAGAATTGTAAACAGAAAGAATACGTATAACAAAGAAAAAGAAGTTAATAATTGTAAACAGAAAGAATACGTTTAATAAAGAAAG
>NW_013697874.1:0-654 GCF_000517525.1 Limulus polyphemus | reverse complement strand
GTATCACTCAGGTCTGAAGATGAAAGTTTAATAAACTGTGAACTCTACTCAGACGTTACGTAGTTCTGTATCTCTCAGGTCTGAAGATGAAAGTTTAATAGGCTATAAACTCTAATCAGACGTTACGTAGTTCTATCTTCAGACCTGAGTGATACGGGTGTTCAGTAAACTATAAACTCTACTCAGACGTTACGTAGTTTTGTATCACTCAGGTCTGAAGATGGAAGTTTAATAAACTATGAACTCTACACAGACGTTACGTAGTTCTGTATTACTTAGGTCTGAAGCTGAAGTTTAGTAAACTATGAACTCTACACAGACGTTACGTAGTTCTGTATTACTCAGGTCTGAAGATGGAAGTTTAGTAAACTATGAACTCTACTCAGACGTTACGTATTTCTGTATTACTCAGGTCTGAAGATGGAAGTTTAATAAACTATAAACTCTACACAGACGTTACGTAGTTCTGTATCACTCAGGTCTGAAGATGGAAGTTTAGTAAACTATGAACTCTACTCAGACGTTACGTAGTTCTGTATTACTCAGGTCTGAAGATGAAAGTTTAATAAACTGTGAGCTCTACTCAGACGTTACGTAGTTCTGTATCACTCAGGTCTGAAGATGAAAGTTTAGTAAACTATTAACTCTACTCAG
>NW_013697873.1:0-654 GCF_000517525.1 Limulus polyphemus | reverse complement strand
AAGGCTACTTAACCTGCCACAACGCTATAACCTGCAGTAACGCAAAATATATCAAGGCTACTTAACTTATCACAACGCTATAACCAGCAGTAACGCAAAATATATCAAGGCTACTGAACCTGCCACAACGCTATTCTTTGAAATAATGCAAAATACATCCAGGTTAATTAACCTGCCACAACGATATTCTTTGAAATAATGCACAATATATCCAGATTAATTAATCTGCCACAACGCTATACTTTACAATAATGCAGAATATATCCAGATTAATTAACCTGCCACAACGCTATTCTTTAAAATAATGCAAAATACATCCAGGTTAATTAACCTGCCACAACGCTATACTTTACAATAATGCAGAATATATCCAGGTTAATTAACCTGCCACAACGCTATTCTTTGAAATAATGCAAAATACATCCAGGTTAATTAACCTGCCACAACGCTATTCTTTGAAATAATGCACAATATATCCAGGTTAATTAACCTGCCACAACGCTATACTTTACAATAATGCAGAATATATCCAGGTTAAGTGGTAAACATACATAATTACTCCTTTTCTGGTTGCAAGAACAAAGCTATACTTTAGGAATAAGCTAAGTGGTAAACATACATAATTACTCCTTTTCTGGTTACAAGAACAAAGCT
>NW_013697872.1:0-654 GCF_000517525.1 Limulus polyphemus | reverse complement strand
AACTGATACATTTCATAAATTCTGTTGCTTAAGTTATCTTGATAATACATTTTCATACAGGCGTCTGTTGCTGACTTGTGATAGGTTAATAACTGCTTTGTATTACTTGGCAACTTCACTCATGGAATTTTAATCGATGACTTTCTACGAGAAATTTATTTCCGCTGTATTTCTGTGGACGAAACAGAGTGTAAACCCCTCCTTTGTAATCTTAATAAAAGTCGACTTTGAATTATTATTACTGAACGCAACAGAAATGAAATTGCCTTTTGGGTCCAAACTTTGTAACTATGTTAATCTATAATCATTTTCTATTCAAGCCATGTCCAAACTTTATTTTCTATTCAAGCAATGGTTATAGATTAACATAGTTACAAAGTTTGGACATGGCTTGAATAGAAAATGATTATAGAATAACATAGTTACAAAGTTTGGACATGGCTTGAATAGAAAATGATTATGGATTAACATAGTTACAAAGTTTGGACATGGCTTGAATATAAAATGATTATAGATTAACATAGTTACAAAGTTTGGATATTGCTTGAATAGAAAATGATTATAGATTAACATAGTTACAAAGTTTGGACATGGCTTGAATAGAAAATGATTATGGATTAACATAGTTACAAAGTTTGGATATTGCTTGAATAG
>NW_013697871.1:0-654 GCF_000517525.1 Limulus polyphemus | reverse complement strand
CGTTTTCCGTTTATACTAACGTTATTATTTAAAGATCTGTGCAAGAACTCAGCTAACAGATGTTTCCGCATATGAAATGCCAACTTAAATGGAGCCATTACAGTTGCTGACAACTACAAGCCACGTTACCTTTTAGTCTCTACATGCTGCCGTTGTACATTTTATCATATTTTTAATGTTATTGTTTTTACTTTTTAAAGAGGGGCACTTTACTTACTACTTTGCAAAAAAGTAAGTAACACGATCCCCCTCCCCATCCGGTTCCGCTGCCAGTTTTTTTAAACAATACCATGTTCAACAGATATTTATAACAATTTTAGCATTGTAGGTGATGACTGCCCGATTCATAGTCAAGAAAGTTAATTGGTTGTACTTAAATGGTTGTGGCTTTATGTTCTTGAACTATCCCTTGTATAAATGGTTGTGGCTTTATGTTCCTGAAGTATCCCTTATATGAATGGTTGTGGCTTTATGTTCCTGAGGTATCCCTTGTATAAATGGTTGTGGCTTTATGTTCCTGAGGTATCCCTTGTATAAATGGTTGTGGCTTTATGGTCCTGAGTTATCTCTTGTATAAATGGTTGTAGGCTTTATGGTCCTGAGGTATCCCTTGTATAAATGATTGTGGCTTTATGGTCCTGAGGTATCCCTTGT
>NW_013697870.1:0-654 GCF_000517525.1 Limulus polyphemus | reverse complement strand
AATATTGTTCGAACATGCGCCTCAATTAATACACATACAATATTGTCGAACATGCGCCTCAACTAACACACACACAATATTGTCGAACATGCGCCTCAATTAATACACATACAATATTGTCGAACATGCGCCTCAATTAATACACATACAATATTGTCGAACATGCGCCTCAAGTAACACACACACAATATTGTCGAACATGCGCCTCAATTAATACACATACAATATTGTCGAACATGCGCCTCAAGTAACACACATACAATATTGTCGAACATGCGCCTCAAGTAACACACATACAATATTGTCGAACATGCGCCTCAAGTAACACACATACAATATTGTCGAACATGAGCCTCAATTAACACACATACAATATTGTCGAACATGCGCCTCAATTAACACACATACAATATTGGAGCACGCCTAATAAATTTCCATTAAAGTTTAAAGACACAGAACATATATTAATAAAGTATTTTCTGAACAAATAATTCCCAATTCCAGAATAGAATAAGCGTTAAAAAGTTTTTCATTTAGTCCGTTAAAACATTCCTAATGACAAGAAAGTAAATACTTATTAATAGGAAGAAGCTGGTTTTCAGGATTTCGGGCATGATGACGATGAACATTTACTTGTTTTTAGGATTTCGGACA
>NW_013697869.1:0-654 GCF_000517525.1 Limulus polyphemus | reverse complement strand
TCGGTTTTAAGCGGTGTGAGACCACATTCTTACCACGGAGCCACTTGGGGGCGCTTTGGTGTGATAGGACGCAAATTTCAGTATACCTTTGGTATCAAAACCTGGACTCTTGATATCCTAGATAATAAAGATCTGTTAGAATAACAAGTGTGAAACAAGCCCAGACACTGAGTCGATACTGATTTAAATGTATTTTTTATAAACTGCTTGAAATGCTTATTTGTAAATTTGTAAATAAACAAAACGGGCCTTGTATGGTGGTGTAATGAAAGAAAATTTTTATTTTGAGCCTTTTACTTATTACTAGAACCCTAAAGTACTTCAGGTGATATTCAAATGCTTAAAGCATTTTAGGTTATTAGTGGCAATAAAGGCCAAGACATCAAACCAAACAAATTGCATGGAATGATGTTAGGTTGCTTTAAGGAGTAAAATATCTGATCAAATCATATCAGTTGCTGTCACGAGTGATTGCATCAACAAATTTGCTTCTAGGGAGAAGAAGGCAAAAAGAAACATTCTTGGTTCATGGTGATATGAATCTGTATTATTAGTAGAAATTATCAAGTGAGAAAAGTCAAACGAGATAGTTAGTAACCCATGATTTCTGATTTTTAAATCATACCTCCTAGAATAAAATGTCCTTTAAGTTCG
>NW_013697868.1:0-654 GCF_000517525.1 Limulus polyphemus | reverse complement strand
ATATCTAAACCTGTAAATGAATAACGGTGTTAAATATGAAGAGACTTAAAGATATATCTAAACCTGTACATGAATAACGGTGTTAAATATGAAGAGACTTAAAGATATATCTAAACCTGTACATGAATAACGGTGTTAAATATGAAGAGAGTTAAAGATATATCTAAACCTGTAAATGAATAACGGTGTTAAATATGAAGAGACCTAAAGATATATCTAAACCTGTAAATGAATAACGGTGTTAAATATGAAGAGAGTTAAAGATATATCTAAACCTGTAAATGAATAACAGTGTTAAAATGTGGAGAGAGATAACTGTATTACAGTTCTGGAATGAGTAAAAGATTAGTGATTTAATTAGGAGATAAATTATATTACTAGAGATTAGGATGGTCTAACGTCAAGAGAGACTCAGGTGTTCAAACTTGGGGATGGATAATGATGGTCAAATATGAAGAGGGAAGGATTTCTGATATAAATACAGTTCTCGAGCTAACACTAAAGAGATATAAATATTACAGTTTGAAAATAGTTCTGATATAAATACAGTTCTCGAGCTAACACTAAAGAGATAAATATTACAGTTTGAAAGGAGTTCTGATATAAATACAGTTCTCGAGCTAACACTAAAGAGATAAATATTACAGTTTGTAA
>NW_013697867.1:0-654 GCF_000517525.1 Limulus polyphemus | reverse complement strand
GTTTGGTTTTCTTATGTCATTGTTTTGTCCAATAAGCTACAACTTTGTCTTATTTCAGTTGTACTACTACTTTTATATAATATTATTCACCTTATTTGAATAGGACAGTTTATTTTCCTCTGTTGAGGTGTAATTTGTTTTATAAGTAGGGCGCTCGTGTTTATGCATAGTTATGTTATTGTTACTTCGTCTCTCCGACGAATAGCTTAAGAATGGATAATATGTCAAACGTATTCAGTAGTTCAGCTTTGACACTAAATCTTGTTGTTCTGGAATATTAAAATCGGAAGACACAGACAATAAAACTACATAATTTTAGGGATAAAACTTGGGACGTGAAGCTTCTTTAATGTGCTACTTAAAGATACTCGAGTTTAAAAACAACCTTCGAGTTAATAAAGTCTGAATCTGCCTATACTGAATAAAAATTACTTCTAGTAACAATTCGAACTCAGATCTTGTCAGTAGTTATCTAGCTACTAAATTTAAATTATCATTTAGCTCGGTTTCAGACTGGACTTCACACATGCCAACCATGATTTGGAGTGTTCTGTCGGTCTGTGTACCATTAAGATGTTCTTAACCGCATTTGTTACGTGTGAGCTGTAATACTGGAATAATTGTGTGATAGAACAAAATGTGATGAGAGCAACT
>NW_013697866.1:0-654 GCF_000517525.1 Limulus polyphemus | reverse complement strand
CACTAATCATAACAGAACTTTATATAATATAAGTCGTGTTTCTCAAGTTCCTCATCTGTCAGCAGAAGGATCAACAGAAAATCTGATTCTACAGGCTTCATTCAGCTTGCTCTGGTTAAATATGTTATTAATGTCTTAGGTGTAGTACAACATTTCTAAATCGAACCGAAGTTGTTATTACAAATTATCACGAGTTTTCTGACAAGTCTTGGAGACAGAATGTCTGTTATCCTCTTTATTCAAGTTACCTTTAGGATAACCGTATTTCACTTGAACTAACAGCCATTTTAATCTTCTGTCTGTTATAATGATGTCAACTTTGTATCGGGACTAAAAACGTCCACATTCCATCAAGTAACTATGGGTTGTAACTGACACTGAAAGACCATCTCTCGCAACAAACTTTTAAAATGTAACTTAAGTAACCCGATGTTACAATAGTAACCAGTCGTGAGAACATGCTCACCAGGAGTCTTATTAACCAGGAGTCTTAAGTAACCCGATGTTACAATAGTAACCAGTCGTGAGAACATGCTCACCAGGAGTCTTATTCAGACCTTAGTAATTGGTCGTAAGACCATAGAAACCAGAAGCCTTATCAAAAATACGTAACCTGGTGTCACCTTAGCGACTGCTCATGAGACCATGGAAACC
>NW_013697865.1:0-654 GCF_000517525.1 Limulus polyphemus | reverse complement strand
CTTTGTATTTTACCATCCTTTACTAACAGCTTATGAAAAACTGAGAACTTAATAAGCTTTTAAAATGC
Organism: Limulus polyphemus; assembly: GCF_000517525.1. NCBI lineage: Eukaryota > Metazoa > Arthropoda > Merostomata > Xiphosura > Limulidae > Limulus > Limulus polyphemus. Next base: position 586 of record NW_013697865.1, on the reverse strand, counting down.
GCTTAGCGTTCCAATCAAAACATACTATGCATCCAAAAGTATTTTACTCCCACTATTTAAACCACAGACGTGAGCTTTGAAATTACTCTTCTCACAATGGTGAAAGTATTACATCGCATCAAGTTTTATTTGTTTACTTTGTGGCTTTAATAATTGACAGTCCATGTTTTAGCATATTTAATTATGGGATATGTATAAATCTTGTTTACAAAACACTGAGTTTGGATTGAATTTAGGGAAGGAAAGGGTTAACCATGTGTATAAATTAAGGAAGAAGTACACAAAATCAGATGAAAAATATTCATAAGTCACAGGTCAATGACCTCAATCGCATGTTAAAATAACATGAAAAGTAAAAAAAAAAATGTTCTGCACAAAAACATTTAAAGTAAAATATCTACCTTCTTCACGCGAATATTATTCTTATCAACAGTTAAACCTTTAAGTAAACATGAAAGTTCATTAACTGCTTTAGTTAAACCTTTAAGTAAACATGAAGGTTCATCAACAGCTTTAGTTAAACCTTGAAGTAAACATGAAAATTCATCAACTGCTTTAGTTAAACCTTGAAGTAAACATGAAAGTT
>NW_013697864.1:0-654 GCF_000517525.1 Limulus polyphemus | reverse complement strand
CTGTCTTTATAACTGTATATTTTAGGGATAGATACCTTCCTCACAGTCAACCTATAGATCTGTCTTTATAACTGTATATTTTAGGGATAGATACCTTCCTTACAGTCAACCTATAGGTCTACCTTTATAACTGTATATTTTAGGGATAGACACCTTCCTCACAGCCAACCTATAAATCTGTCTTTATAACTGTATATTTTAGGGATAGATACCTTCCTCACAGCCAACCTATAAATCTGTCTTTATAACTGTATATTTTAGGGATAGATACCTTCCTCACAGCCAACCTATAGGTCTGTCTTTATAACTGGATATTTTACCTCGTAAGAGAAGACATTTCAAGAAGATGAGGACGTTTCATTGTTGCCCTTTACGCTCGGCCAATTTTCTGATCCAGAATGAGATTTAGATTCTTTACTACACTATTACAGAACACCAAATTTATATAGACACATGTTTCAACACTTTCACGTGTCCAACGTTTGTTTGAGTTATAAAGTATGTGACATCTCTATGGGTCGGTAGAATGAGACAAATTAATCACCCCCTGGACTCAATGATTAGTTTGTCACGAAGAAGGTGCGCTAGAACTCGCTCTTCTGAAGCTGTCTTTTGATCCTTCCGTGCATTGTATCTAGAAACGTCTCTGATAAG
>NW_013697863.1:0-654 GCF_000517525.1 Limulus polyphemus | reverse complement strand
CTTTATAAAAACTTCAATAAGATAAACGATCTGGCATGGGCTGGTGGTTAGGGTATTCGACTTGCGATCTGAAGGTAGCGGGTTCGAATCCCGCCCCCGGATATGACCAACCTTATGTGATAATCAACCCCACTGTTATTTGGTAAAGGGTAGCCCAAGAGTTTGAGGTGGGTGGAAATCTGAAAACAAACCAACGATAAGGTAACCCTAGTCTCTAGGGATCTTTGATAAAACTATTTTCTAATCTGTATAATTTGATAAGATAGTCATACTCTCTAACCCTCTTTGATAAAACGAATTTTCTCTCTATACGACCTTGATAAGATAAGATAACTGTAGTCTCTAAAGATCTTCGACAAGATAATCTTCCTGACTATATGACATTCATAAGATTATTCTTCTGTTTAAATATCTTTGATGAGATAATCCTACCATATAAAGATATTTGATAAGATAATCCTACTATATAAGGATATTTGATAAGATAATCCTACTATATAAGGATATTTGATAAGATAATCCTACTATATAAAGATATTTGATAAGATAATCCTACTGTATAAGGATATTTGATAAGATAATCCTACTATATAAGGATATTTGATAAGATAATCCTACTATATAAGGATATTTGATAAGATAATCCTACTGTAT
>NW_013697862.1:0-654 GCF_000517525.1 Limulus polyphemus | reverse complement strand
CCTTTACTCCTAATAGATTCTTTCAACAGATATATATACCTTTACTCCTAATAGATTCTTTCAACTGATGTACATACCTTTACTCCTAATAGATTCTTTCAACTGATGTATATACCTTTACTCCTAATAGATTTTTTCAACCGATGTATATACCTTTACTCCTAATAGATTCTTTCAACAAATGTATATACCTTTACTCCTAATAAAAGAGTAAAAGATGTAAAACGGATTTAGATTTCTTGTTTTGGTACTGACTTGATTGACGAAATATTTTCTGAAGCTTAAATTACGTTTAAATCCTAGTTGTTGTTGCTGTTATCACCCTGTTGCATCATATACTGTTTAACTGGAAATCTTGTAATCCGTTGATTTCAGTAGACAGTTTGTACAATTTCGAAAAGCAAGTAAAATTTCTAAAGGCTTTTGTTTGAAAATCAGATTAATTGGGATTCTTGAAACGAGCATAAGTTCAATCTATAGTTTTCCAAGTAATGCTTTTAAGTTTCATAGGAGAATTTTTTTTGCTCTCTCTCTCTCTCTCTTTTAGGAATTGCAAAATTGAATTTTCTCCATGACTAAGCTTGTCTGTTTCTGTAAGGATTACCAGTAACTTACTTATTTCGAAACTTTAACAACAAAGGGATTATTTCCATT
>NW_013697861.1:0-654 GCF_000517525.1 Limulus polyphemus | reverse complement strand
GTTACACATTGGAGAAATGAACCATTGTCATAATGATAAATGTTTAATGTAGATTTATTACGTCTCCAAGTAAGTAAACATTCCATCACTAATTGAAGTGTTACACATTGGAGAAATGAACCATTGTCATAATGATAAAATCACTTATACCACATTAGAATCTACTATATGTAAAGGATTTTAACGTGGAGTGTGTCGGTTTCTTGGGATTTACGTTTAAAATTTGGCGTTACATTACGTATGTGTATTGTGTTCAGGTGTGTACAGGACTGGGAGTGGCCTAATGGCTATCTTTCTGAACTGTGAATCCGAATATTCATGGTTCGTGTCCCATTGCCACCCTTTAGGACCGTAGGTACGCTATAAAATTGACACCCACTATTCGATCAGACAGAAGGTGCCTATCAGTTCAAAATTAGGGACCTCTATGTACAGATAACCCTTGGAAATTCTAAACAAACAAACATGTATAAGGAAGACCGGGTGGTGGTTAGCCAGAATGGCAGGTTGACACAATGCCGATAACTTTCACACTAAGACAGTGGTGAGCTGTTGACTAGCCCCTTTCTTAAGTCTATCAGTTCAAAATTAGGGACCTCTATGTACAGATAACCCTTGGAAATTCTAAACAAACAAACATGTATAAGGAAGACT
>NW_013697860.1:0-654 GCF_000517525.1 Limulus polyphemus | reverse complement strand
GGTTACTAGAAATAACAAGTTATGTTTTCAACAACAAGCTTTACAACGAATAATGTGAAATTCCCTCTATACACACGCTGTAGTATCGATATATATATATTTACTATTATATGTAATTGGAATACTATTATTTTACGCTATTCTAATTCTTGAAAATCCCTAAGAGACTTAATAAAAGAATGTAATAAGTATAATGCTAATGTCTTATGACAAGTATAATTATAATAATGCTTCGCCAGCTTGTAAAAGGCGTTTATACCATTTGTTGTAACAAATGGCTTATATAAAAAGTATGAATATGACAAATATAATATAGTTGAAACACTATTATTATATATTCTTCCATCTCTGGATAAAGAATGAAGTCTTTTAAATATGTAATAGGCTTAATACTTGTTGTTTGTTATTAAGTAAAAAGCTTCACAAAAGCTATCTGTGTTCTGCCCATCATGGGTATCGAAACCCGGGTTCTAGCAGTATAAGTCCACAGACATGTCGCTGTGCCACTAGGGGGCAGGCCTAATACTAATGTCTTATGACAAGTATAATTGAAGCTTTGTACTGGCAGTTACGGTTTGTTTTAGCGGAACGCTCCCGAAGAAGATAACAAGAATATAAAAAATAATATCTAAATTTGGTGTTATAATGTTGTTT
>NW_013697859.1:0-654 GCF_000517525.1 Limulus polyphemus | reverse complement strand
ATTTTATCTTCACTTCACTTAATGCTCTGTACATTCGTAAGTTATGAAATATCAAGCCTTTTGGCGAATAACGCGTAAGAATGATCCATTGGTCGGTAATAGATGTAATATTATAATATCACAACCCACCTACAACCATCTTATAGTGACCGAGTGGTTATTGTGCCAAGCTGCGGATTGGAGAGTCCACGGTTCGAACAAGGATGACACGCTGAATACTTCCCATATTTTCAGCCGTTGGGCATCACAATCATAAAAATAAATCTGACTAATTAGTTAAGAGGTGACGCGTAGACGGCGGGTACTACTGATTGGTTACTCTCCATTTGACCAGTATTTCTATATTAATGATGTTTATGAATGAATCTTAAGAATCTATAACCTGATTGTTCAGGTTCAAAATACGACGCACAAATCTATAACCTGATTGTTCAGGTTCAAAATACGACGCACAAATCTATAACCTGATTGTTCAGGTTGAAAATACGACGCACAAATCTATAACCTGATTGTTCAGGTTGAAAATACGACGCACAAATCTATAACCTGATTGTTCAGGTTGAAAATACGACGCACAAATCTATAATCTGATTGTTCAGGTTGAAAATACGACGCACAAATCTATAACCTGATTGTTCAGGTTGAAAATACGAC
>NW_013697858.1:0-654 GCF_000517525.1 Limulus polyphemus | reverse complement strand
TATTTTAGAAACCTACTAGCAGTGTTGTATTTTAGGGGATAATTTAATGTTGTTATGTAATCGAAGTAACTGTTGGTATTGTAATAGTGTTGGTAATTTTTTATTTTTTATGCACTTGTTAACTTAGTCTTGAAACCTTTCAAACTGCTTCAGATTCAGTTTCAAAGGACGATTGCAGGTTCCTAAAATACAACACTGCTAGTAGGTTTCTAAAATACAACACTATTAGTAGGTTTCTAAAATACAACACTGTTAGTAGGTTTCTAAAATACAACACTGCTAGTAGGTTTGAAAAGTGACTGTCCTATCAAACTCATTTTCTATTTAAATCACCAGTCATAATATACGTACAATCCCGGAAAGAAATTCCTTCCTTCGTGTCCAAACATTTTTGTCACACTGTATACCATTTAGCAGTGGTTCTCGGTTTTCTGGTGTATTTTTTAATTTTCTTTGTTGGAAATCTATTGTTTAAAACATTCTTTCAATACTCAGAGGAATCTTTTGAAATTGGTTTCAGCTGATATACACAGTAGATGACACATTTCTGAATCATCAGTAAAAAAGCTATAACCAACACCTGTCAGTTAAACATCATTACTTTTACTCACCTAACACCATTTGCTAGGGCTTCTTTCGTAGGCCTGACACTGT
>NW_013697857.1:0-654 GCF_000517525.1 Limulus polyphemus | reverse complement strand
TAGGGAGTCGAGCTTGGCCCACTGATTAGAGTGACGGAGTGTGAATCTGAGGTTTCTGTAGGAAAATTAGGTTGGATTTGATAGCGGTGGTTATTTGGTTTCATGAGTAATCTGTAAAAATAATATTCTTTCACATTTTATAAGAGCCATCTGTAAAATAATATTGTTTCACATCTTATTGAAGTCATCTGTCAAAATAATATTTTTTTACATCTTATAGGTCCACCGGATGTGTTCTTGCGATCGTTGCAGAAAAACTATTTTGTATCTTTTTGCAAATGGAAGGTACATCAATTGGTATCTGACATTCAAGCATGTCTTCGTAAGTGTGTCTCTACGTACAATGACATAGCATCCAGATGCGGCTGCAAACATCTGTATCAGCCTCGGAGTAGGTATGCTTCGATTTTGTCGAGCCCGAAACAAAGATAGTGATCGCTTTTGGCACTGTGGATGTTGTTCTACCTGTTTTTGGTAATTTAATTGATATTTAAGAATTAGTTAATGTATTGAGCTGACAATTGACTTAAAGGATTCAATATTTGAGACTGGTTTATTACATTGATACAACTAGTAACATATGCTGTTGGCACTAACAAGGTAATGTGTTATTGTATTACCAGTGTGCATGCAACCTGCTTGTTATTGCTGGTC
>NW_013697856.1:0-654 GCF_000517525.1 Limulus polyphemus | reverse complement strand
ACAAGCTATGCTGCTGGCTCGTAACAATCATCCACCACAAGCTATGCTGCTGGCTCGTAACAAACATCCACCACAAGCTATGCCACTGGCACGCAACAACCATTCACCACAAGCTATGCTGCTGGCTCGTAACAACCATTCACCACAAGCTATGCTGCTGGCTCGTAACAACCATTCACCACAAGCTATGCCGCCTCAAATTTACTCTCAATTTACTACTACAGTAAAGACTGGTCAGAAGCACAAAAGTAAAATAAGCTTATTTTTCAGTGTACATTCTGTTATTGGAATATTATTATTTGTCGAATTTCCGTAACTGAGATAAGTAAAAAAAATACTATATTAAGTTTCATTATCTGTATTATTGCCATTGTAACCTTCACTACTATTTTCCCAGTTAATATCAACACGTTTTATAAACGTAGAGTGGATTTTCTTACAATGAACATAGGTTCAGCAATTCTAAATGCTGCCAATAAGGTATTTCCTGATGCATCATTTTTTCAAGTTTTCTAACAGAATAACATCTAAAGCAGAACTATAATGTCCCTGCCAAGTAATTCTAAAGACACGTGCTATAATATAAATAGTTATGTCATCGGCATACTGTTGTTGACGGAAATTTATAACTTGTCATCCACCTGCGATTTGTGC
>NW_013697855.1:0-654 GCF_000517525.1 Limulus polyphemus | reverse complement strand
CTGCATCCTAGCTCACTAATAACTAGACCACACCCGGTCATCTACATCATGTTTTATTGTCAATAATTTACACAAAAATACAAAAACGCTTTAACGTCAATAATACAAAACAAAGAAACGCTTTAACGTCAATAATGCAAAACACATAAACGCTTTAACGTCAATAATGCAAAACACATAAACGCTTTAATGTCAATAATGCCAAATACAGAAACGCTTTAACGTCAATGATGCAAAATACAGAAACACTTTAACGTCAATAATGCAAAATACAGAAACGTTTTAACGTCAGTAATGCAAAACACATAAACGCTTTAACGTCAATAATGCAAAACACAAAAACGCTTTAACGTCAATGATGCAAAATACATAAACGCTTTAACGTCAATAATACAAAATACATAAACGCTTTAACGTCAATAATGCAAAACACATAAACGCTTTAACGTCAATAATGCAAAACACAAAAACGCTTTAACGTCAATAATACAAAATACAGAAACGCTTTAACGTCAATAATGCAAAACACAAAAACGCTTTAACGTCAATAACGCAAAACACATAAACGCTTTAACGTCAATAACGCAAAACACAAAAACGCTTTAACGTCAGTAATACAAAACACATAAACGCTTTAACGTCAATAATACAAAA
>NW_013697854.1:0-654 GCF_000517525.1 Limulus polyphemus | reverse complement strand
CTTAATTATCACACATAAGAAACAAACTCTCAATAACTGATGTTACTTAATTATCACACATAAGACACATAATTTCTCAATAGTTAATGTTATTTTAATCTTCACACATACAATACACAAAATCTCTCAACAATGGATGTTACTTAATTACCATATGTACTATATACATAATCTCTGAAGGTGAAGTCTAGTGAATTTGAAGAAGAATAACTAAAATATATTAATCTCCATTTTTCTGCATCCAACTTCTCCCCCCCCCCCAGAATTTCATAATGCCAAATATAGCCTACTGCAGTTTCTAGCCAAACTAAAACACAAACTATACATTAGTTTCAAGCAATAACTTAAAATTTACAACTCTTACTTTCTTAAATTACTTGAGTATCAATATATTTGTCAAGCAAAGAAGCCCCTCCTGTCTGACTGATTTTTGAAATTGATTGTTGATCAAATTTACGTGGCTGTCGTAGGAGAATCTTTCTGTAACTTTCAAACAAATATCATTTAACAGAAATAATTCCCAGATCTATGGTTTGTTAAAAAGTGCTGTAAACTTCACATTACAATCCTTTGTTCACCCATTCAGTATCTCATGAAACCCCCACTTGAATCACTTTATTTAGTTTACTTTGATATAGATAGATTATTTTCAAC
>NW_013697853.1:0-654 GCF_000517525.1 Limulus polyphemus | reverse complement strand
AGGTATGTTAATATGTTGTCTTATAAAGTAATTTTTGGTGAGAAAATTGTGAAATGTTCATTATATGCTCTGTAGGTATGTTAATATGTTGTCTTATAAAGTAAATTTTGGTGAGAAAATTGTGAAATGTTCATTATATGCTCTGTAGGTATGTTTTTTTCAACCTTCAAACTTTAAAAACTTTATTAAAATTCAACGAGGTCTAAAATCTTAGCATAACAGTCATAACTTTTAAATATGTATCATAAATTAGGAAGTTTTGTCCACATGATCTGGAACCTCGTGCATGCCTACTGTTTGGCCGTTTTCACAGGTAACCATTGATATTTCGTCTCACCATGTATTTCGAAAGCAGGTCGTGAAACCACCAGCTCGACTCATCTGCTTTTTGGTAAACAGATGCTAATTCTCTTTACTATTACTGATGTCATACCGTTTCTAGCTGGCCTCATTGGCGTTGCTGAAGAATAACCTTTAGCTTTATGAATTATTGTACCACAGCTATATTGTTTGGAGTGTCAGGTCTTGGCCTCACGTCTTCCGTCATTTATTGAACGCTGTATAGTTTTTCTTGGAGTGGCAGGTCTTGGCTCCACGTCTTCCGTCATTTATTGAACGCTGTATAGTTTTTCTTGGAGTGGCAGGTCTTGGCTC
>NW_013697852.1:0-654 GCF_000517525.1 Limulus polyphemus | reverse complement strand
CTCCACGGCTGAAAGGGCGAGTATGTTTAGTGACGTGGATTCGAACCCGCAGATTGCAAGTCGAGCGCCATAACCACCTGGCCATACCGGGCCAGGAATCCTAGGTACACGGCCTGACAAGTTAACCATTATGCCAAGGAAAATTTATGTTTACTAAATACCCCATGCAGAATAACCACAGATTTCTCTTTCTTTGATGTTCCCAAATATAGCTTCTCTCTTGGCTTAGTATTTACACTTCAATGGTTGTTTCAGAAAATGGCTAATTATTGCCAACACTAAAAAAAGAAATTTAGAAAGGTCGCTACAAGCTTCTGACAACAAAATCTATTGGTTACACTCAAATGGTTGTTCCAGAAAATAGTTAATTAGTGTCAATATTAAATAAAGAAATTTAGAAACGTCGCTACAAGCTTCTGAAAATATAATATATTGGCTACACTCCAATGATTGATCCATGAAATAGTTAATTAATGTCATCATTAAATAACGAAATATAGAAACGCCGCTACAAGCTTCTGATAACAAATTCTAATGGCTACACTCCAGAAAATAATTGATTAGTGTCAACGCTAAAAAAGGAAATTTAGAAACGTCACAACAAGCATCTGAAAACAAAATCTATTAATTCAGACATTGTAAGTCTATTTCCTT
>NW_013697851.1:0-654 GCF_000517525.1 Limulus polyphemus | reverse complement strand
TGGCACTTCATAGTTTAGAGGAAAACGGCATTCTAGAAAAATTGGAAGATCAAGGAATTACTCTGGGTAATTTTCTTTCAATATAATTTAATAATTTGTTTTAAGATCTTAATTTACATACTGATATGATGATACTGAAATACACATTTTTGTATAAATTATTAATGTTTATAAATATGGGACTGAGTTTGAGGTTCAAATGAGAAATTGATTTTTCTTTTGTTGCAGATTTTCTTAAAAAAGCAGTTGACAATTTCACAAAAGCAGCTACTGAGTGGCACAAACACATCAAAGAAGTTGATTTGGATAAGTAATATGATATTTTTATTCTTTGAACTAACTTTGAAGATTCACATATGAATCATATGTATCATCCAATCAGTGAGTTGAGCTTAAAAATTTGTACCTTGGAGAAGTTGCAAATAGTTCTATCTTTTATTTCTTTAATGAATTTAGCTAAAATAATGAATGTTTTGTTTAATTCAGAATTCCCCTGTTACATCAATTGTATTTGTATACCTGGAATAAAAGATCACACAGTTATAAAGTGGTATATATACTTTATAAACCTAAAGAAGTTTTGTCAGTCATTAAAAACCTAAAATCAAACAAACATTAAATTAAAACAAATCAGGTAAATACTGAAATAAACAT